>NC_083479.1:10980977-11098477 GCF_030014155.1 Tachysurus vachellii
TAAGTGTGCTATGAAGAAGCCCTTTCCAACCTCCAGCAAAGCTGTGGGTCATTCTCACTTTCTTCTGCTCATGTTAAAATGTCAGCCTTCCTAACCTCTGTGTAGTGCAGTTCAGATTGGCATCAAGGCCACATAAAACACCTCGTGACTTTTCAACACTGGCTTAGAACAAAACAGATCTGAAGGGAAAGAAATGTCATTCTCTTGGGGATTTGTCTTCATATAGCTTTATTTTATTTCTGGGTTGAAAGAATAGCAATGTAGTGGTCATGAACTTTAATAACATGCTTCAATTATTAAAGAATCACACTTTTTCCAGGTAGAGGAGACGCAAGATACACTATTGTCAGGATTTGACTCGCCAGCATCACAAGGTCAATTTCATTAGACTCTCAGAAGATTTTGAACTGAAAAAATGTGAATGACGAATTATAACTGAAAACTATAGTCTGAACACTCTTCTGGTGTGCCAAAGACAATACATTTATTCAAAAACTGACATGTTTTAAACATATTTGCAAACCTGTTTCCCCCAAACATGGTGAAACGAAGCTGATGTCTCCTCATCCATTACTAGAAAACATCATTTGTGCCTTGTAATTTTTTCAGTCAATAGTTTACTATCTGAGGCTATCACCATTTGAGTGCCTATTATGGGGGTAGCCCATGCAAAGATGATTACACATTGCAATTAGATGTGTTCACAAACATTAATAATGGTCAGTGCCTGATTATCAACTCATTAGCAGAGCTCAATCTCATTATACATGTAATATCATCGCTTGGTCTGTTTATTGGTTTACTGGGGAGCACTGAAACCCACTTGGGAGGCATAAAGGCCTAAATGAAGGCTGGTGTTTATGAATTTTTAGGGTGTGAAAAATCCAGAGCAATGTTTCCTGCCTTTCTGAGCCTGGCCTAGCTTCCCATCAAGACTGAACAACCCATTTCAATGCTTAGAAACATTGACCCACTTTAACATATTTTCTGGGCACGTTCAGAGGAAAATCATTTGAACCCATTTTCTTTTGCTCATAACTCTCCATTTTATTAGACTCTGAAGAGCCCCTATAGCCGTTTTGATTTTTTTTTTTTTAAATCTCTTGAGTGTTTGTTTGAGATGGTCATACTGTTTTTTTCTGTCAATTTCATAACAGAGGAAATGCAACTAGCTGCATGCGTTCCAAAGCCCCAGCCAGTCTAGAATACATGTGTAATAAACAATTAGGAGAAAGAGAATAATATTATTGATCGCTACTTTTTCCAGTAGAGTTCTAAATCATGATGGAAAACAATCTAGTGTCAATGTCACACATTCATACTATCTGTGCTTTTTTAAAACAGCAATTTGAGTCAGAGAAGTTGAATGTACTGGAGCAAGGATAAAGGATATTTTCGGTATGTGTGGCAGAGACAACAGGAATCCTTAGTGCTTAATTGACTTACATTACTCTTCTGTAACTACATGCATTTCCTGTTAGCTTCACTGTAGCTACATAATAAATCATATTACTCCGCAGTGCACTTGAATTATTCTTGGGTTCTGTTCTTATGCAGTATGCTATTGTTGCTATAAGGGACTTGTCTAGCAGTCTGTACAATCTACTGTAAGCCTAATAATAAATAGATAAAAAATATTTCATTGTTTATGATGAAACTTTCTGATAGTAGAAGGATTTCTTTGGCTTATTTACTGCAAGAGAGGGAGAAAAACACATGCTGGTGAGGGAGCAACTGTTTATTACTGCAGTATCATAGGCAATAACAAGAACTACCTTTTCTCACAGATGACATTCTCCATGACATTAAATCTACCAACAATAAGCACAGTGTTTTTCAATAATAAATTTGTTAATCACTGTAGTATAAGCAGAATTACACACCATTAACAGGAAAAATACAGCAATCGTGAGGACCCCAGCGTGAAGTATTTTTGTATAACCAAGTGATGTGTCATCTTTGATTCCTCATGTAGTTCCTGAATAACATGCCGATGAATATAAACAACAAGAGAAATGGGTGAACAATCAGATTTACTATCCAGGTTATTAAAAATACTTGTTTTTTTTAACTTTTTTAAAATGTCAGCAGTCTTAATTTGATATGATTATAGCTTATTGTACTTCATTATGGTCAAACAGTGTCACATCAGAGTAAAAACTACAGTACACTTTCCATAAAACATTGTGGATTACTAACATGCCTACCTTGACTACAATACCCAGCATGACACGCCACCATCAAGTTCACAGGTTTGTGAATCACTAGGTGGATCAGTTCCCTTGACTACGAGTATGTGGAAACACTGACCAAACAAATACATAATGCAAATCAAAGCAGACATTCATTCATTCATTCATTTTCTACCGCTTATCCGAACTACCTCGGGTCACGGGGAGCCTGTGCCTATCTCAGGTGTCATCGGGCATCAAGGCAGGATACACCCTGGACGGAGTGCCAACCCATCGCAGGGCACACACACACACACACTCTCATTCACACACTACGAACAATTTTCCAGAGATGCCAATCAACCTACCATGCATGTCTTTGGACCGGGGGAGGAAACCGGAGTACCCGGAGGAAACCCCCGTGGCACGGGGAGAACATGCAAACTCCACACACACAAGGCGGAGGCGGGAATCGAACCCCGATCCTGGAGGTGTGAGTCGAACGTGCTAACCACTAAGCCACCGTGCCCCCCCTCAAAGCAGACATATAATATTCAAAAGAAAATAAAGATCTGAATAATATCTTTACATCTGATAAGAGGACAGGACACCACACCTCACAGAAGAAACCCCTACCAATGACTTGCTGGCTTTTTCTTGAGTGCATAAACACAATGTGCTACATTAGAGACTTTGTTAGAAGATGATAATAATCATAGATTCTTTCATTTCCCCTAGTCTGTACCAATGCACTTAACTGCACTCTTTGACATACATTCTTACATTACGTTATAGCAACCATATTTAAGCCTAATCAGCTCATGGGATTTGGCAGTACATTACTTGCTTATATTTTCCCAGTGGGTTAGCTAAACACTTTATGATTTGTCCAGACCTGGGATGAACCACAGTGTTTTGATGTATTTTCAATGTTCGTAATTCAATTAGATTGAATCACATACTGCTGCTTTTTAACCAAATAACATGCTCCACCACTTGCTCAGAAATCTTCTGTCACCTCGATTTACTTATGTGTAAAGATGGAGGCGAATTTCATCTCTTTCTATAACATTGTTGTCTAATTTTCATTTGTTTAGGGAAATGGCATTACATTTCCTTGTACATTTACAGCATTTGGCAGACACCCTTATCCAGAGCGACTTACATTATCTTATTTTTACACAGCTGAGCAATTGAGGGTTAAGGGCCTTGCTCAGGGGCCCAACAGTAGCAGCTTGGTGGACCTGGGATCAAACTCACACCCTTCCGATTGGTAGCCCAATTGGTAACCACTAGGCTACCACAGGCCCATTGTAGTTTGATATTAAAAGCGTAAATTTGTTGTTGTTTTGTGTGTCATTAATGACTGAATAATGAACAAATTAATAAATGAATAAATGAACAAATCAAGGCTTTTTTAGAACAATTAGAAACATATTCCATTGCTCAGTAGTAAAACATTTTAGCAGACCGTTATAAAATTATGGCATAGATGTATATACTAATATAATAATTATGACAATTTTAATCAGGAGCTTTAAAATGATGGGATGAGAAACCAAACACTTTTAAGTTTGACTGTTTTTATTGGGAAGCCCATAAAGTATTGATGCATGTCTCCATCTACTAAAGTTTATAAATGGAGATGCATTCTATTTTTATAGTAGACTGTCATCTGTCTCTCTGTTCATCTGTAAGCTTTTTTTGTCTTTCTCCATTTAAGCCAGTAATTTATTTATGCTGTGGTCCCTCAGAATACTTATGTTCTCATAATCCACCCCTCTGTTACTGCCTCATAATGTTTGCGGCATTATTAACTGCTGCAGGCCATAATTGCCATGAGCCTTATGCTTTCTTTCAGTTTCCTCATAATAAAAAAATGTAACACAAGCCTATGAGATAATGCTGACTAACATGAGCATTGGTGTTGTGATTGAGATTGAAATGATACTAGCATTTAAATGGGGTCGATATAAAAAGCCGAGTTAATGTGCTAGCGAATTGTAGCAAACGGCTGAACACCTCATCATAACGGTCTATTCAAATGACAAATGGTGCTCGTTGTCCAGAAGGGGTTTTGTAATTCTTATTCCTTTTCAAAGAAGTGAGTGATAAACAGCCGAAGCAAGTCTTTTGCACAATTCTTATGCCAGTTATTGAAGTGATTTGAAGGTTGTTCTGGCAACCAAGCCTTTCACTTTTCAACCATTGGTCACAAAGCACAATAGATGCTTGTCAAAGCGTCAAACAGAAATCTTCACTTAAATGTTTACTCTCATGACATCAAAGCACTGTGTGAGACGTGATTTAACAAAAGACTTGTCACTGAGTAGCTTTGAGTGAAAGGGTACTTTACATCTGCTTTTCCACTTCCTGAAAAAAAAATCTAATCAAATCAAAAATCTGAAATGGCAGTTTATTGTGGACGCAACTACAAAAAGTGAAGCGTTTTGCCTGGGCAGGTTGATAACGTGAAGATGCATTTTATTTAGTGAATACAAGACTAAAGACAGAAATATTCCAGAAAGTGAAAAATGTTTCATTAGAGTCCTTGCTGAACCTCACCAAGGAACATATACCCAGCATGTGGTGATGTTTTTAGGTCACAGTCTTCAGGCAAAGGATTTGCAATCCAGTACACTTAAGTATGATGCATTTAAATGATCCCCAGATGGTTCGCTTAATATAGATGTAAAGACTTTGGAATGTAAGCTGACATTCTGCACTTTAATCCCAAAGCCATTGTCTTATTTCAGGTCCACTGTGTTAGGCTACAGAGCCACAAGAACAAATATTGGCACTGTTTAGTTACTTAAGGTCTGCACTGTATAGGAGTGTAAACAGTTCTGCGGTCCCTGTGTAGTCCTTTTAGCAAGCAGACATTTTTCACACAGAATTCAGCACATGTTATTAGCTGTTCATTCTCATGCATTTTAGTTGGACAAAAAAGCGCAATTTGCTTGTTTTGCTTTGCTTTGCTTTGCTTTGCTTTATTTTATTTTGAAGGGAACACTTTACAGCCTGGTGGTCGCAATTTTCTCAGCATTTTATAGTCAAAATGTAACAGCTGTGATGGTATGATTTATTTTGGTGATTTATTGAAGTTATAAACAGAAGATGTGAAGACAAAAGAAAATATAATGATCAGGAAAAAAATGGCAGATATCTGTTAAACTTGGAAGGAAATAAAATATATGAGAAAGTGAGTAAAACTTAAAAATAACCTGCTTACTTTAAAAGGCAGAAGCAGCAGCAGCTTAATAATGTGGATGTTGCCAGGGCAAGGCGACATTATACCACATAACCTCAAATAAAAATCAAGAGGCTTTCGCACTTGATTGATGCTACAGGCTACTATCTAATCATTTTTTTTTCACTATAATTTAATATCCAACATACAGCCACCCAGCATCCATTTTAACAGAATATTTTGAGCTATTTTAGACAAACCTTTGTTCAACTATGATCAATTCAGTGTTGTTTTCTGTCACAGTGTGTGAGCTGCTCACAGAAGAGCTAATGTCATTAACCAAGGTTGCCAAGTTTTAGCAAAGGTTCCTTCCCAATTAGATCTCAGTATCCAATCAAAGGAAAAATCTGAAACTATCCCTGAAAAGTTTGGGCGTAAGTTAAGAGAGACATTTTTTTCCCTTTTCACAGCATTTGCTCAGAAAACAAGGACACTGTGTTGCATATACAACCCTCCTCCTCAATTTAGAAAAGCTTCTTTTAATCAAAGACACGATTTCTGCACTTTATTTTTGATTATTTATTGCTTTTCATTGTGATTATTCACTATAAACCAAGATTGGTAGTACGTCTATCATTTATTGTCCTGTTTGCGTTTTGTTACTCCCCTGATTCTGTGGGCCTTTATTAGTGCATTTCCTGTTATTTGCATAGCTATATGGTGCTAAATAGTGAAATTCTTAGTGATCACATAAAATAAAAAAATTAAACTAAATTAAATGGAACATCAAATAGCAGCATTGTTAGAGCAACTGAAAAATAATACTTACAGAAATACGAACTAAGGATGAGTTAAGGAATGTATGAATCATGAAACAATGATGAGTTCATTTTAACTACGACGTGAATAATGACCGCCTTTATTAAATGTGAGTACGTTTGTTACTTAACGTATTAATTAACACAGGCATAAACTATATGTTGTATAATTACGAGTATGAATTAAACACAAATTTCAAGTTGTTTATATAATTAACCATATCCAGCTGCATATACAAGCAATACTGGATTACTTTCATCATTTACATTGATCCTCTTCATCAAGTGTACTAATAATAAACACTGATAATTTCATCTCAACCCATTTTGGGTGATTATCCAACTATTTGTCTCCAAATCCCACTGTAGTATTCATAATCCAGCAACATCCAACGATGTATGTGTACACATCTTCATATGGCAAAAGATTTTGAATGTACGCACTTTTAATTCATGTTATTTCTTATAGATAATGTTTGAGTCAGTTCCTCCTACTGTACCTTTCATTATTCACTAATCAAACTAATCAAATTCATAAGACTCATGTCATAGTTAAAGTTAGCTCTTCATTAGTTCATGTCTTAACTGATCGTTAGCTTCTATTTAAGTAAATATTAATTCCGGTTTAAGTGCATGATTATTCATGTTCTGTTACTGTAAAGTTCATTAAAGCATATGAAGTTGTTGAATGCCTATGGTAATTAATATGAGTGTGTTTGCCTAAATAATGTTAGTCCAGCCCGTTTACTAGCCATAAAGGTAAATGTCCAAGGATAATATCCTACACGCTGCATAAAACTGTACCTCATGAAATCTTCAGTTAATCACACAGTCATATTCCTCTACCCTCTATTTCACATCAGCCCAAAATTACAGAAATGAGTAATTTAGTTAGATAAGCATAATTACCCTGCTATATCACACCATCCCCAAGGCCATGGTATTATGAGAGTAGAAATAACAACTTATATCCCCTGTTCAACCTTTAAATTGAGGGAGAGAGAGAGAGAGAGAGAGAGAGAGAGAGAGAGAGTTTACTGGTGATTAATGAGAGATTTCTTATGTAAAAATGTTGGTGTGTGTTGACATTTGCTCTGCCTGAGGATAGGTTATGTGTTATTGAAGGTGAAATGCTCTCAAAAAGAGTTGAAAGATAAAATATATTAAATAAATAAATAAATAAATAAATAAATAAATAAATATTCACATACTCATCCTGTGGAAATGACAAGCTCCAAGAGTGACAATTGGTCATGTTTGTGATAAATTTTTGTTCATTTTTATTTTGTTATTTTTATATATTTTTATTTTGTTTTATATATATATATATATATATATATATATATATATATATATATATATATATATATATATATATATAAAGTTATAACAAAATTAAGATGAACAAAGATTTATCACAAACATGACCAATATATAAGAATCAGAGAGAACGTTAGAAGATAAACAGATTAGACAAAAAGACCAAATGTAAAAAAAAAATACTGCATACAGAAGGCAAACATTTCGGTTATAACTTGGTAGCTCCTTCGGATTCAGTAGTCTTTGACCATGTCCTTACTGAAGCTGGCTTGGCTATATTAATCACATCATTGGTTCACTGCCTAGCAATATTTAACCCTGATGCCTTCTGATTCTGTGTAAATTAACATATATAACAATACAGTGATGCCTTCGAGATATGAGTGCTCTGACATACAAATTTTTTGAGATACGAGCTGTGATTCGACCAAATTTTTGGCTTGAGATACGAGCAAATTTTTGAGATACGAGCATCCGAGCCGCCACCGAAACAAAGATCCCCAACAACCACGTGTGATCTGTTTCCTCCGCCTCAGCTTCCCGCTTCTCACTCCAACCATCTGCGGATCCGTAATTTTCGGATCCGTTTTGAGCGTTGGATCCGTTAAAAAATTTTTACTTGTGCGACTACACCGCATCCGATATGCCGACCGGACAGGTTTTTATTAAAACGACCGGCAGATGTTAGTGAGGAAAGAGTGACAAAAAAGGCAAAAACAAGTGAAGAGAAAAGCGATGAAGAAAATTAATCAAAATGAATGTAAAGAAAACAGAAATTGTAGCAATTAAGTTCAGTTAAGTTAAGAGAATTTCAGTTCTGTCAGGACCACTTTGTCAAAAGAGAATTTATTAGATGATATGCATACAGTTAGTGTTGGTGGTACGGTTCTGTTCTGGGCAAGAATCCATGTGCCCGTCCGTGCACATGCAAGGTCAGAGCGGAGAAAGCAGCGAAAATAGAATAGACCTCCCGTATAACAGAACCACTAATCATACATAGTATTAGATTTGCTCGCTTACACGTTTTTGGAAAGTAATAAATGAATGAATTGATAAATAAATAAATAAATAAATAATTAGAGAGAGAGAGGGAGAGAGAGAAAAATATGTGGAGATTTATGATGTAAACTGGTACAACGAACACAGGTTCCGGCATGGTGGAGTCGGGGTTGGAGGAGGGAGTTTAGATCGCAGCAGCAGCGAAGCGCTAGAGCGGCTCTATGAATGGGAATTTAAATTGTCGGGTAATATGATTAACAGCTGAAGCACGCTTGACGACGTGGCCTGCCAGAACTGAGGCGATGCTTGATTTAAGTTCGTTAATTTTACTAAAGTTTAGTTAAGTTCCATTTAAGTGTAAAGTAGCATTAAGAGTGTACAGTAGCGAGTAAGTGAACGAAAGCGAAAGTGTACGTACGTACGAGACAAAATTCCTCCTGTTTAATCCTCCCTCAACCTCCGTGCGCATCTTCCGTAAAGTAAAACCAGTTTATTTTTTTAACATTCTCTTTTATTACTGTATGTTTTTATACAATATTTGTCATTTATAAATACAGGTACTGTACAGTTTTCATATTCAAAACACATAAACAAAACAACTGGAGTAAACTTTTGCGAGCTGGAACAGATTAATGGGATTTCAATTCATTTAAACGGGGAAAATTGTTTTGAGACACGAGCAATTTGAGATACGAGCAAAGTCACGGAATGAATTAAAGTCGTATCTCGAGGCATCACTGTACACAATCTCAAAACATATGCAATATTTAATATACATGTAGTAAAATAGGGGGGCACGGTGGCTTAGTGGTTAGCACGTTCGCCTCACACCTCCAGGGTCGGGGTTCGATTCCCGCCTCCGCCTTGTGTGTGTGGAGTTTGCATGTTCTCCCCGTGCCTCGGGGGTTTCCTCCGGGTACTCCGGTTTCCTCCCCCGGTCCAAAGACATGCATGGTAGGTTGATTGGCATCTCTGGAAAATTGTTCGTAGTGTGTGATTGAGAGTGTGTGTGTGCCCTGCGATGGGTTGGCACTCTGTCCAGGGTGTATCCTGCCTTGATGCCCGATGACGCCTGAGATAGGCACAGGCTCCCCATGACCCGAGAAGTTTGGATAAGCGGTAGAAAATGAATGAATGAATGGAGTAAAATAAGGAGTGGGATCCCATTTTATGCCCTATGTATGCGGTTGAATATTCCCTGTGCTGTGTATGCTTTTAAATTGAATTAGTTGATGAGCTCAATTTTTCAAGGTAGATTTAACTTATAATTCCAAAACGTATTCCAGTTAGGCTTAAATCAAAGCAAATTTTATAAGCCAGTTTAATGAGTATGTGTTTACAAGATACTGTATATGCGATTTTGCAGCATTTAGAAGAATGAGACATAGACTTCATGAAAACTAATTGGTATATCTCAGAGGACCCCATAGGTTTTTATAGCTGATCTCAGACTAAGGTATAAAAAAGAATGATGTCCTGGACAGAGTAAATATGCATTTTAACTCGAAGATATAACAGCAAACCAAATCATTAAGTGTAAACATGCTTTCATCTCTCCAAGCAAAGCATGTAAATGGTTGTCAGCAAGACAGGAAATTGTAGTTAATCAATGAATAGTATTTCTAGGATCCTCTTGTTATTTTATCAGCTGCTCACCAAGCCTTCAGAATGATTCTTGTCACCCCATAGAAATTTAGATATAATTGGTTACCAAAAGCAAAGGGAGAATAGAAACAGAGGATATTTATTTAAATGCTAGAGAGTCTACCTTAAGGGAAACTGTCAGTGATCTCCACCAGTCCACAGGTTCCCGGTCTGTCCTGATGTTCTCTAGCGATTGTTTGAAAAAGATGTGTTTGTTTTTTATACCAAAATGGTGGCTGAGGAATGAAGTTGAATTGATTGGACCAGAGCTTATGGTTTGTTTTATACAAGTTAATCTCATAACCAAAAAGGGACCTGAATTCGTCAAACAGCTGAAAAACTTATTCAGTAGAGATGAGGTAGATGTTATACTGTAGGTAGAGGAGCACATCATCTCTAAACAGAGAGAATCAATTCAATTCAAATGTATTTGTATAGCGCTTTTAACAATGGACATTGTCTCAGAACATAAACATAATAGAAGAAATGTAATATTATACAGAGATTAACATTCATTCATTCATTCATCTTCTACCGCTTATCCGAACTACCTCGGGTCACGGGGAGCCTGTGCCTATCTCAGGCGTCATCGGGCATCAAGGCAGGATACACCCTGGACGGAGTGCCAACCCATCGCAGGGCACACACACACACTCATTCACTCACGCAATCACACACTAGGGACAATTTTTCCAGAGATGCCAATCAACCTACCATGCATGTCTTTGGACCGGGGGAGGAAACCGGAGTACCTGGAGGAAACCTCCGAGGCACGGGGAGAACATGCAAACTCCACACACACAAGGCGGAGGCGGGAATCGAACCCTGACCCTGGAGGTGTGAGGCGAACGTTCTAACCACTAAGCCACCGTGCCCCCAGAGATTAACATAATACAAAAAATTCAAGAATAATCTTAGACTTATGTATAAATGTGTTTGTATTTATCCCTAATGAGCAAGCCTGAGGTGACTGAGGTGACTGTGGCAAGAAAAAAACTGCCTATGATGGAAACCTTAAGAGGAACCAGACTCAAAAGGGAACCCATCCTCATTTCACACTGAAGGGTGTGATTATAAATATACAGTCCAGCAATTGTGAGGTGACTTTGCTCATTGCACTGCAAAGTTAAAGGCTTATGACCCTAAATGACGTTGATCACAAATAACTCAATTCAATTATCTCAAAGGCTTGGTGAGCATCTAGTGAATAAACTGCTTTGAATCGTCTGCTTCTAGAACATACAGGAGTCTGTGCTTGTTATCAGCTGCAGAACGCTACTTAAACCCAGTCTGGATGTAATGGATTAGCTTGTTCAATACTAATTCAGTCTGTGTAGATTTAACAAAACAGACACTCTGAGCAACGTTGCAAGAAATATGCCTGACAACCATCACAACCTCTATACAGATATGGCTGATTATGTTTTTTTATTTTTATTTTTTTATTGCTACAGCAATGTGATTAACTACTTTTCCCATGTCACAGGTTCATCATCTAAATTTAAACTTTTATGCAAGTGTCCTGGTTTAATGCAGAGGAAATTATGATTCAGAGTTCAGTGATTTTGCACATTTGATTAATTTAAATCATTGTTGATTGCCCGTGATATTGATAATGAAGTAAAACTGTTGGTATTATGACAGCCTTATTTGACTGTGTGGTACAGATGCTGTGATCACTAGAATGTGCCATTCTGTGTGATATGCACCATATGAATGCTTGGATTTTTGTCACAGGTCGTAGATTCATCAGTGAGGGCGAGTATGTTGAGATGACTGCAATCACCAAAGAACAGTCAGGATCATATGAGTGCATCTCTTCAAATGACATCTCACCCCCTGACGTGAGGACGGTACAAGTCACAGTAAACTGTAAGTCTACTGTCAGTCCCGCTGATATGAAAGAATCACCCGTACATTCAATAACACTGACACGGTCATTTATGATCATCATTAGTCTAGTGCATTCACCCCACAGATCCTCCGGTCATTTCGCGAGTTCGTAGCGAAGGGACGGCTGTTGGACAGAGAGGAGAGCTGCAGTGTGAAGCATCAGCTGTTCCTCTTGCTGACTTTCAGTGGTACAAAGAAGAGCGCCGGTACGTTTTTCTATTTTAAAACAACAGTTTTTCAACACAATGTTTTTTTTAGCACTTCACAGTTAACGGCTAACAAGGACACACGGAATCATAGATCCAAGCAGCACCTTTGGGGATCTGTTGGTGTTCCAGAAACAAGGCCGTAGAGATTTGGGTTTAACCTTCAGGGAATTGAGCTGAATACTTGTTGTACTCTAGATTTAGCAGCAGTGTATTGTAACATTGTAGGACTTACATCCAATTGCCAAATATAAGCATGAATGTAAAGAAAAAAAGCAGGCATTGCAATGTAACACTAAGAGACCTTATTGTGAGTCTGAGCATTGCACTGACTGCCTACATTTAGGTATACAGTAAAAACAGCAAAAAATATGTGATTCTGCTTATGTATGCAATGATCCAATCAGCCAATTATGTGGCAGGGAAATAAGAGGATACCAAACATAGGAAAATGAAAGCCAGACTGGTTTGAGATGTCAGGAAGTCAACAGTAACTGAAATAACCACTCTTTATAATTGTTATGAGCAGAGAAGAATCTCAAAACACACAATATATCAAACCATGAGATGGATGGTTTACAACAGCAGAAGATGACATGTTGTTGCGCTTCTGTCAGCCAAAACCAGGAATCTGCAGTTACAGTGGGCACAAACCATGACAGGTGAAGATGGGAAAGCGATCAGGCAATGTTTATTTCAAAGTTGATGTGAACATGAACTGAAGCTCTTGATCTGTATCTGCATGGTTTTATGCACTTCACTGCCACCACATGATCGGCTTATTGGATAATTGTATGAATGAGCAGATGTAGAGCTGACCAGGAGGTGTTTATATACACGTGAGATGTCTGTGTTTCGGGAATAAAATAGCAAGGAATGAGAAGGTAAGTATAGAGCATTTGAAACAAGTACCCAAGGGTAAATAATATAAATATAGCAATATATATAAGAAATACAGAAGTAAATGTATGTCATAGTTTTCCAAGATAATGCATGTTGGTAGGGTTTATATGTCCGAAAAGGGTAAAAATAGCCAGATGGCTGTACGAGTGATGATGTGTAAGGATGGACATGGAAGTATTAGATTTTTTGCTCAAGTAAACATCATAGTGAAGCAATTAATGGGTTTTTTTTAGATTTAATTCCATAAATATTACCTACCTATAACAATATACATAGGCAGACATATATTCAAGCTTTTTATTTTTATTTTTATTTTTTTTGCTTATATAGTATTTAATTTTTCTTATTTTAGTGGAAAGGGAAGGTGGACTCTAAACTGTTCTATGGAAAAGGAGCAAACAATAGTGTGATTCCTATTCAGCCAAAGGACTCAGAAGATGACAGTTTTAATGATAATGTAGAAGATCCTGATTAGGTTTCAGAGCATGCAGGTTACAGTGCAGATGATGATGATGATGAACCTCATTATATAAAGATGCTAGAGCTTAGTGACACAGACATTGTTTGTAGATACAGGAGGTAAAAAACAGCTCAGACATCTAGACAAATCCTACAGAGACAAATCCTAAAGAGATCCAAGAATTTCATCACTGACTGATTATTGGGATTCCTTCTTCTTCCATCCATATGATAATGCTGAAAATGTCATTACACTAATAACATTGTACCTATGAAGTAAACTGAAGTAAAGTGACTAAAAAATTGTAATTCATGGAAAAAAACTTAACCACGCCTGTAAATTCTAAGGAAATATTTTTATCATTGGGTCATTTTGGGGGTTGAAAGTTAAAGGGTTAATTTATCACTTGATGTCATTTTATGCGGTGCTAGAATATATAAAGTAATATATAAGTGTACTTAAACTGAGAAATGTCTATGGCTTCTGTATTTTAAATGGAGAAACAAATTCTAGATCTAACTGTCACGATGCAGGACAAAGGCGAGTGAGGATCCAAATGCAGATATTAAAGTTTTAATCATCCAACACACAAATGCAGCTGAACAGACAGGCAGACAGAACAAGGCAGCAAACAGGGCTAACAGGAAACAGGAACAGGCACACCAACATCCAACATGCAAAAACGACCAACACCAGGGACGTGAACAAACAGAGTATAAATAACAGACAGGAACCAATCACAGCGCAGAAACAATCAGAGACAAAGACAACACACCTGAAGGAGAGAAGGAGTACAATTAATGTCCATGGAAACCAAATAGTGGGCGGAGCAAACAATTAACAACCGGGAAAGACAGCAGACAGAAACAGGACAGAAACACAGACAGACTCATTACACTAACTGGGAAAAGCATCTGGATTATGATTTGTCTTACAGATTATACCAATAGTGTAACATCCAAAAGATGTGTTCAAAAACAATGTTGAGGGTAGAGCTCTTTAAGAACAGTGTACTGACTGACAGATAAAACTAAAAATTACGTACCAGTTTTATACCTAAGGGTTTTTTTTAATATTATTACTTTATTAACTAACCTGAGAATTGAAACTAAGCACCTGAGCACTGTTAACAATGACCCTGTTTATTTCAGCCTTTTCAACGGACTCAACGGAGTCAAAATCGAAAACAAAGGTAAACAATCTATGTTGATATTTTTCAACGTGTCTGAAGAGGACTATGGAAACTACACCTGTGTGGCCATGAACACGCTGGGAATCACAAATGCAAGCATAATCCTGTACAGTAAGGAAACATTTAATAATATAATTCTATTTATCTTTATTCATTGCTTGGTTTCATTTAGACAAATCACCACAACATGAATAGTGAATGTCTGTATTCTGGTGTCATTATTACACACACAGCTCACAGCTAAGGATGATTTTAAATCTGTGAGAACTTACATGTGTGAGTATTTAGAATAATGTCTAGCTGAAAATTTTGTGATTTTAAGATAGTAAGCAAAAATATTTTTAGGGTTAAATAATTTTTTTATTTTTATTTTGATACTTTTGAGCATTTTTTTAGTGGCTATGAAGGCTTAGTGGTTGGCATTTTTGTCTTGTACCTCCAGGGTTGTGGGTTCGATTTTCACCTCTGCCCTTTGTGTGGGAAGTTTGCCTGATTTCCCCATGTGGTCTGTGGGTATTCTGGTTTCCTCCCCCAGTCCAAAGACATGCATTGTAGGCTGATTGTCTATGGTGTAAGAGTGTGTGTGAAATTGTGCTCTGCGATGCGTTGGCACACTATCTAGAGTGCCTCCAGCCATGTGCCATGTGTCCCCTGAGATAGAGTCTAAGCTCCCTGTGACCCTGTGTAGAATAAGCAGATGGATGGATGGATGGATGGATAGATATATTGAGTGGGATGTAAATAACACATTGCCAATTTATAACACATTATAAATTCAAGATTCTCTTTAAAACTTGTTTTACCGCAAAGACAAATTTCACCATGAAACATTAAATAATTGTGATGTGTTTTTATGATTCTTGTGCTATATATATGTGTGTGTGTGTGTGTGTGTGTGTTAGCTGTATATATCACTGTTAGCTACTAAAAACCTAAGCAATAAGTCATTGTAATGAGAAAGTAATAAAGACAGCAAACTGGCTCAGAGTTTCAAAATACAGTGCAGTTGTCTGATGCAGTTGCGTTTAGTTACATCAGAGCTTGGCTTGTAAATGATCTATGAGATGACAAGCACAACGGCACTGGACACAACGCTAGCACGAAAGTTAATACTTCAGAAGCTGATCTTTTAGAGAGGAGAAATGAGGGAACAAAGCATTGCAGAATCTTTGTGAGTTACTCTAAGTAGAGAAGAAGCAAGAGCTAAAATTCCACTTATATCACTATAAGCAGGTAGTAGAACAGCACTGTGGGTGATGTAGGTCGATGAAAGAAGTGTAATGTATCAGGATGATACCAGACAAAAAATATTTCCATATAAAGAAACAGTTGTTCCTTGCTTAAGATTGTTTTGATTCAGGCATCTGGTAAGTGTGCCTCCAGGACACCACCCTAGGGAAGAGGAAGGATAAGGAGGAGACCCTGGGGCAGATCAAGGATTAGATGTAGAGATTATATCTATTGTCTAGCCTGGAAGCACCTGGCTATCTCTGTGGATGATCAGGACGAGGTGTCTAGGGAGAGGACAGTCTTTGTATTTCTGCTTAGAATGTTGCCACCAAAACCAGTATCAGAATCAGTATCAACTGAAACTCAAGCTTTCATTAGCAGTATTGGAAAACAAAAGAAAAATGAGCTATTATCTACTGGCGTAGATTTAAATAAGGTTCTGTCTGGTTTAGAGTTTTCTTTTATAAATAAATGTGAACAGTTTCATTCACATTACCGAATCAGGAAACACACACATAAACACATAATGTGAGACACATAAACACACACACACCTGATTGAGAGCACTTAAGTCATATGGAGGTGGTGTAAGTACTCAGAATGTGTGCTTTCTCTCTCTCCACAGGCCCAGGAGCGATACACGATGTGAACAGCGCTGCACTTTCTCCATCCAGCTCTGTCTGCCCACTGCTCACACTCATTCTCTTTTATCTCAAGTTTTGATGCTAGAGACACCAACAACTGCATCAGCCCCTCTCGACATAAAGCAAAGACAGACTCAAAGTCCCATCATTAGAAACAAACCACTATTATTGTTATTATTTGGTTTGAACTTTTTTTTTCCTTCCAGGAGTTGGGCTAGAAAATAGATTTGGACTATGAGTCTGTCACATGAGAATGTGAGACTGCACAGGATAGGGTTCTGTGACTAGCTGGTAAATATAGTGATCTCTTCATTTTTTTTAAATGTCAAAGAAAAGCAAAAAGTCACTTGATCGTTAAAAAAAAAAAAAAAACGAAATAAATACATGGATGGTTTTGCTCGGTATTGAAATGTGTGAGTCGAGATGTCCGTATCATGTCAGCTTTCCTTGTAAAAAAAAAAAAAAATGGAGTTCTTGCAATGGATTCTTCTTTCTAAATAATCAACAAAAGTGCAAAAAATCATGTGATATTTGATTTCCTGTACCTGTACAGATGTATACAGTGGAATACTTACAGTTCATTTGAATATGAGTGAGGTCAGTCTGTGCGTAATATAGCTCACATTTCCTAAAGAAAAGAAAAAAAAACAACAGTCTGTTGTGTATTATAATGTTCATCTTTCACTGAAATAATGTTCTGATTTTGTAAAGGACTGCTGCATCACCACACACAGACAGTAGGTCGGTAGGTTAGCCATCTTACCTGGTCTTTTTAGATCCTTATTTTAGACACTCTTTACAGTAATATACATGTATAATTAGGACGTAAGAAACACACTGGATTTGAACATTCGATGCAAGATTTGTGCACATTTAGGCTTATACTTCTGCAGATGATGATGTATATGTGGAACGAGGCCCTAAATACCGCATGTGTATTCAGAAAAGCAAAAGTATTATCAATTATTCATTTACAGTATACACTTCCTGTAGAATTGGGAAATTTCCTGTTCAATGATGATCACAAGGTTATAAATAGGGATGCATTGATACCATTTTTTTAGACCAAATACGAGTATGAGTATGTGTTCTGGTACTAGTCAATACAGATAAACTCACATACTGATACTTAAACTGAGTAACCGACTTATTATTACGCAATTACGTTCATCATGAAATATTTTATTGAACTTTATTTAGTCGGGTTTTTTTGGGTGCTTGTTATGCTCTCCTGATGCCGAGTTATAGATTCAAGATATTTTATCATTTTACTTGGATTACTTGTAGGTTGATGCTCTCAGAGTTTGCAGTCTGCTTTGCCTTGATTGCCATTAATCATGAAATGTCCAGATCGCTGTCACTCCGTGTCGTCTGTACACCCGGCTTACCACATATAGTTTCATGATATCAAATTATAGTATTGGAGCAATGAGCACTGACTGAACACGGTACTGATCTGACACCTGATCCCTGTACTGGTATCGATGCATCCCTAGTTATAATATGAACTGCTTACAAATGAGGAAAACCCTTCATTTTTTGAGGTATGTTTTTAATCATTGTTTGTTTACTCTCTGTTGAGGTATTTTACCAGTGTTCTCTCTCAGGTTTTAAGGGATGACTTTAATTTTTGTGTGCCTGTGAATGTCTATGCTTAAATCCTTATGGCAAAGGATATTAAAAATAAGGCCAACACCATTATTTGTTATGGTTAGTATGCATTATTTATTACTCTGTATTCTCAGAGCTGGTTTTTAAAAGTGCATTAGATGCATTTTATTCCCATGCCTTCACCATGCAATTTATCCCTCCTCCTGCCCCACCCTGACCACCGAACTACACCCTTGACACATCCCCCCGTGTATCTTCTTGTGTGTATATGTAACCTTGATAAGCTTGCCACTTTCTCTGTCACACCTCTGCACCTGTTACTCTCTCTCTCTAAAAGCAGAGCTCGAATGCAGTCAGCACCTTAATGAGGAGATTTGGATGCTTCCCAAGGAGAAACAGTTATCAGCCCATGACATTACACCAGCCACACACACTTGCATGTGCAAACACACACACACACACACACACACACACACAGAAAGAGAGAGGAGAGAGAGAGAGAGAGAGAGAGAGAGAGAGAGAGAGAGAGAGAAGAGAGCATAGGAATGAAAACTTGTACACTAAAGATTTTGCAAGAACCAAAATCTTCTACTCTACAATGCAAAACTCAAACACACACACATACACACACACACACACACACACACACACACACATGAATCTGCATAATTCTTCAAAATTGATTTTTTTCTTGTTCTTTTTAAAATTATTATTATTATTATTATTATTATTATTATTATTATTACAGACCCAAGAGTGTGTTTTGCATGTGCTGAGGGATTTTATTTTCCTGTAGAGAGATGAGCTGTATTATTTTAAAGATAATAAACAATAATAATTTAAATGTAAAATTATAAGGAAATGCTACAGCTACTAACTTTAATGAACAATACGTTCATCAACGTTCAATGCTGCAGAGCTCAAGATAAATAGGGGATGTACATTGGGACACATTCCAAACATTACTTAGATATTTTAAAAAGCAGATTTGTAAAAGGTTCCTGAAGGATAAAAGTAGAAAAGTAAATGCTACCTAGTAGTTAAGCTGACCTGAACAACAGCACAGATACATTGTGCCAGTCAAATGCTTTAAATCACACCATTTGAAATAATCCTAAAGATAAATATTACAAATGATTGTTTTTATTGGAAGAAGCTAGTGAAAGTCTTTAATACAGTTAAGCACTAAAGATGCAGCGCACTCCCTATATGGGTTTCATAGGTAATACTACCACTAATAAATAATGAATCTCTTACCTTTAGTTTTTAGTCAAGGTTTTTTTTATTATTACATTTTTTATTTATTTTTTATTGAATTTTTTTTACTTATTTAATTAATTTATTTTTTTTACAAAACTAATTATTTTGATTAAGAGATTCCAGGTGTTCAAAAACTTTTGACTGATAGTGTATGAAGCCTAAAGATGTCCACAGTGAAGTATCCACCTGTCATCTTACCTTCTGGAACATGAATTTATCTGCTTTATATAGGAGCAGGGAACGAGATGTTCCTCAGCTTGAAGAAGTGCCGGTCAATCTGCATTAAATAATGTTCTGAAGTACAACAACAATGTATTTTAGCTCAGTTTTGTTGAATTCTTTATTTGGATTGATGAGAAGTTGTTGTGTTGTTGAGTTTTCCAGGAACGGCCGCTCTGTGGCGGCTGCACGGCAAATCACAGGTTTATAATAATGCGTTTGTTCTAATGCATCACTGTTTCTATAGTAACAGATCAATCACTATTGTATAGCAGACGCTCACACCATTGAGTCATAACTATGATAAAAAGCATTGTGTAGACTCTTATAAAAAAGAGTTTCCTTAGTTAAGGGTCCATAAAATCAACCTTTTCTGAGGTTGTACAGTTCTCCTTAGATCCTTTAATGTCTCCTCCACATACTACAGTAGACGACAGAAGAACAGTGAAGTGTTCCAGATTTGACGTGAACATTGTACATTTTTCAAATTGTTTATCCCTAACAGTGTATAACTCATATGTCATGTAAATGAATGATTTCTCAATTCATTCATTTCTCGATTTGCACCTCACTTTCTGACATGAATTTTACATATCATAAATAAATAAAAGTCTTTCAAAAATTCTCCAGCATGGCCTTATAAACAGTGTATGCAATGTATATACAGTAAATGGGTTATAAAGTCCCTGTATAGGTAACTATTAAAATACCAGACAATTAATGTAGAAAAAGTGTTTATTATTATTATTATTATTATTATTATTATTATTATTATTATTATTATTATTAGATGTTGTCCCTTTTTTTTAATTTTCTGACCTGCATTGAGTAAAAAAAAAAATTGAACATTTAAACATTAAATCATTACATTTCCAACAAAATGTAAATGTTAAAGAACAAGGTAGAATATTCAAGCTGTATCACCCGAGGTGTTATACTGACTGTCAGCACTGCTGTGATCCAGCTGTATGTAATTGCAAGTGCGATATTGATTTTATAAGTCGATAAATAAGAAAGTAATATCAAGTAACTGATATTTCAGGCACAGTATGGTCATATATTTAGTTTACTTTGCTGTGACATTGAAAATAAGCCACAGATGGATAGTGTTTCATGTTGTCATGTAGCATACAAACTGACTCAGAGTCTGTAGTAAGCAAACACAGACGATTGGAGTGATACAAAGAGTGAACAGTGAAATGTACCAATGCCAATGATGTTAGAAATACCAGCACTCATGGAACACCACTTGTCCAAGCAAATAAGTGGACCAGACCTAATATAATATAACCAATATAACCAATATAAGAAACAACGGTTTTAAACAAAGGGTTATCACATTTAATATTAGCTTGTTGCTTGTTTAGTTAATGTATAGTTTCCTGCTCTTTATACATTTTTTTATGTATAAACATTTTATTGTCATTTTTCAAGCCGTGTTCTTCAATCCGTCTTCAATACTTCACAGCATTGCTTTGCATGTGCCTAAGACTTTCACACTGTATATTAAATAACTGAACCACTAACTGCTGCATTAATGAAGTGTATATTAAGAGGCTTATGTGATGCTCTGTCGTTTGCAGAAATTGCTAACTTGATATTCAAAATCATTAGCACTAAAGGATGATTTCCTCCTTAACATAAGATATAGAGCAACAAGTATTTATTCATTTCCTTATTATGCTTTTTGCATATACCTGACAAAGTTTACCTGATGAAGGTGAAAATCTCTTTTTTTCCGTTTTTGTTTTTCCCCCCAATGTGTGTACAGTTGGTAAGAACTGCTGATATTCTGCATGTAGGCTGTGCATATGTATATTCAAACATGCTGCAAACCTACTGAATGAATCACTCAAACAGGCTATTTTTGGTCACAATGAACACCTTTGTGAAGCTAATAACTGCAAGTGAGCACACAAGTTGTACTACAGGATATTTCTCTGTGTATAATTACTAATGTCAAGGCAGATTTGTTGATTTTGTTTTCCTAAGGTGCCGTGCTGTCGTTAATGATGTGTAAAAATGCAGCTGAAGCCATTTGATGTCATGTTTCAATTAGAATTATTACTGTTACTTGGTTTCCATAGCTGCACAAATCATAATTATTGTATATGAGATTGTAAAGCCAGTGGACGCTCTGTGCCAGCTATGTGCTCAAACTGAACTGAATGAACTCAGCGGCCAAAAGAATATTTCTTCATAAATATTTTTTCAGATTTTTTTTTACATTCTTTTTAATATAAGCTGCATTTTTTCTTTTTGTCCTTCTAGCGAACACTTTGATGGCTTTCAGACTGGTCATGTTTGCTGTGGTCCAAATCTAAGTTTGATTGTTCCCGGCACCTCAGTAGCGCTGGCGTTGTTTTAGACTCACTAGATTCTATCTTCACTCCGGTGCATTTGTGTTCATCTAATAATGTCACAAACATGCAGAATGTATGCCACTATTTTTTATTTTTTTGTTGTTATAAAGTGGAGTAAAGCATCTTTAGTTTTATGTGTTCCACCACAATCCCATGCTAATCATGGTAAACATGATGTGGACATGAATGATGATGCTGAAACATATGCACAGGTTTACTGTACTCCCTGAGCAAGTGTGGACCCCAGTACGAGTGATATGATTCGCACCACAGTTCCAGTGCAGTCAGGTTGAGTCTCGGGTTTGGTGCCATAATGCACTTCACTGACTGATTGACAGATTTTTTTATCAAACTGTACTGTTTCAGACTGAACCTTTAGTGTGAAAGCTCCCTTAAACATTCTAACTAGAACCCTGCAATACAGGCTTTTCCTTTCAGTCAGGTTTCCAGGGAGGATCTCTTCCAAAAGTCACTATTCACCATTTAGCATGATTTATTTAACAGTGTACAACCACACATGATATACTAATAGTACATTTTATCTCTAATTTATCTCTAACACACTCTGCATGCTTAATGCTACCACAAGGCTGTCTTATCCACAGTGGACTGGTGTGTGCTCAGGTCTTTATTCCATACAAACAGTAGCCACACCTGACTCCTCCTGTTTATTCAGTAAATCTTAGCTTTCGATAGACTTGCTTAGAATAAAAATCAGCCGTCACAGTGACACTTTCTGGATAATATTGGACACCATTTTATAAAGGATAAAGCTTTTGAGCTCTTCCTAATAGGTAAACTCAGTCATTTTGCAGATTTAATGTCTTAATGGCCACACATACGATCCAGGCTGAACATATTACTCTATGTTTAAAAATTACATTTAGATATAATAAATGTATAGAACACAATGTGACGTAGTGAATATATTGTAAAATATTTGGCTCATCTGACCATCTGATATATTATTCTTCTTATACCATAGAAATCTATTAGGCTTTTTTTTTATTTATTTAAAAAATAAGAAATAAGAAAATGTCAAATGGACAAAAATCCATTTGTCCAAAATCCACAAAATGAGTTCAGATCATCTATAAACTTTATTCTTTTTTTCTCTCTCTCTTTTAGTGAATGAGACAAAATTGCAGTCTGTTATATTACTGAGAAACCACAAACTGGAAAACATTTCAACCTGAAAACTTGCAACTGCACTTCTGACACTGGAGACTCGTTCCAAAAATGCTAAATGCCAAACTTTCACTTTGTTTGCATGGAATGTGCACTATACATAATAAGATGTATACTATACATCCTTCTGTATTGTATCTTGTTACTGTAGAAATGATAACATATTCAATCCAGCACGTTAAATGAAACCTGTGATTTGCCTCGCAGCCAAACGACCGTCTGAGCCGTGCTGAAAATAAACCGACACCTTCTGAACAAGCTGGATGGACAATTCAGTGAATAGATGAAATAATAATGAAAAAAAAAGTTGTTGTCTCTTTTTTGACCAATACACGGTTCCAACCCTTATCAAGCTACTGCAATGTAGTCCACCATCAGTATCTCAGTGTGCTTTAAAAAATGCATAGTATTTCTTTTCCAGGTTTCTCTCTGACCTGTTAAACTGCAGAGCACTGAGAAAGTGTACGATTCTTACAGAACCATTCTGTGTGCATGTGCAGATGTAGACGCTTGTGGGGTTTTTTTTTTCTTGGAGAATGAATATTGTATCTGTCCTGTGTAATAAAGTTCAGGAATATTTTCTTCTACTTTTGGTTTTATTAAATAAAGGGATTTGTTTTGTGAATAGCACTGATGAAAATATAATTGAACCCTTCTGTTAGCTGCATGAACAACTATCCAGACAAGCTTTAAAGAAGTTTCTGCGAGGTAAAACAATAACAATGAGGAAAAACAACAACACAAAACAAAAGCAGAAAATTCTAGTTGTGATATTCATTTTTTGAAACGTTCTCTACAGTAAGCGGACACGCAGAACATTTTCTTTTATATTTTTCTTCAGACTGGCAGTCTGGCCGACACTCCAAAGGTGCCACAGCCAGGAAATGTCAAGTTAGGTTAATTTGCTCTGTCAATATGCATATTTATTCATGTTGTTTTGCTTTCTGAAGGAGTGACAGCTCAGTGGGAGTTCCAGAGGGGAGATCCTGTGAACTCTGATAAAGAACTCCACCAGGAGCATGGAGATGAGCAGAAAACACCACCAATTGTTCAGTTTGTTTGTTGTTTTTCTTTCCTTTTCCCAGCAAATTTCCAAGACAAAAGGCCGCACGCTCCCTCGTTTCTCCCTTTTGTGTTTGTAATAAACACTCGGGGTGGAGACTGAAGACACTCGGCTGTCACATAATTTATTATTATATGATTTATTAGATTTATATTTTCCCCCGGTGTCTCTTTAAGCGTTTGAATATTTACCAGCTGCTATTCAGTGATATTTTCCTCCTGAGCCATTTCTACTTCTCCCTGCCAGGTTGTTCAGTCACAAGGCTTGGATTTATCTTCAAGAAAAGCTTATACATGTGTGGGGTGTGTTCGCTGCAATGTTTTTATTCTCTAATATGCAAAGCAGGAAGTAAAAATACACCTATACCGAGGTTTCTCTTTTCACAAAACCTTGCTTTCTTCCACCCTCACTGGGCTCCAACTCAGAACTATTTTTTGATGTGTGCCTTTTAGCTGCACAAAAGAACGCACCGTGATTGTAATTCACATGTCTCCTCTAAAACAGTTCCAGACGTTTGTCTGTGTCAAACAATCAGCCAAGCCAGAAAGAAGACTGTGTTTAAAGCCTCTTTCTCCAAGTGAAACTGAGGTCTTTAATTAGTAAGACAGCCGCATCCTTCCTTTTCTCTGTCCCAGATGGCATTGCGTGTGTTTCTGATCGGAAATCACAGCTTGCTTGAGCCTCACTACTTAACTCGTGTACTATTTATTCCCATAAGCCATGTCTGCTAATGCTGTGCGTGTGTGCACCGTAGTGGGGAGCTCTGTGACTTTTCAGTGTTATTGACACTAATTAGGAAACGTTATTTTTGTTTAATCATAACTGTCATTTCACTTGTAATTTATGTTCTTTATTTAGAATGAAACTGATATAAATTGATCCACAGGTGTAAGGATTGACACATGCTAAAAATATGAATCAGTATCATTTTTTTATACACCGGATGTCAAAAAATAGATTATGAAGACATATTATATAATCTTAGATGAAATCCACACCTTTTAGAGAATCTGCACTAACATGACACAGTCATTTATTTTGGTCAAGAAGGATATTTATAATACCCATAATGCATCGTTAGAAAATGTTAGATTTAACACAAGATGTAAACGATTATGTAATGAAATGAGCCATGCATTCAGTGTGTTCAGAAATATAGTGTGTTGTCTGGTACAAATGAGTAAATAGCTAATTATCTAGATACTGAATAGATACACATACACACACACATGCACACAATCACAGAGTACTTTATTTAATACACTACACTATTATTGGTATGGCCGCGCTTTGCTCTCAATGCAACATGTTTTTCATGGCACGGAATTGACAAGATTCTAAAAATTTCCTTTGATGTTTGAGCTTCTGGTCCAGGTTGTCATGTTTCCATCATCCAAATCATGCAGATTTTCAGATACACTTTCATGTTGTGAATCTCTTGTTCTTTCACATCCCCAAGCTGGTCTACTGGATTCAGATCCATTGACTGGGAAGACCACTACAGAACACTGAACTCACTGTGATTTGAGATGACTTTTGCTTTGTGACAATATCAGTATCAAACTGCTCTGGTCATTCTCCATTGATGTTTCTCATCACAAACTTTTTTTATACCTAAAATAATCAGCAGCTAGAGAAATTCTCAAACCAGCCAGTCTGGTACCAAGAACCATGCCTTGGTCAAGATCACTGAGATCACATTCTGATGGTTGATGTGAACATTGCCTGAAGCTGCTGGTCTGCTTCTGCATGATTTTATGTACTGCACTGCTGCCAAACTATTTTCTGAATAATTAGTTGTACAATTTTTCCTACTAAACTTCTCGGGGAAAACTAAAAAAAAAAGCCTTGCAATCAATTTTGAATTATCCTCACTAAAACTATGTGTAAAGTGTTAATAGCAATAATAATAATTAATATAATAATTAATAATTTAATAATTCTTACAAAAATTTTTTATCTTTCAGCTGAATTTTTTCAGTAAATAAATCCCCAATAATTTAATAATTAACTGAAAAAGAAATAATTAACTGCCCATTTTCACTTTAACTGCCTTTCCACACTACACAACTATGAATAATATTAAACCTTTTCTTCTTTACTTACATCTGAACTGCTGGAAATGCTCATTTTCAATTGGTTCTGAATGATTATGGATTTATAATTACAAAGTTACAAAAAAAAAAAAAAAAGCTTTTTGTCTAGTTTCACAGTTCAACGCTTAACCAATCCTATTGAAATTAAGGCTGTGCTGAATGTTCATCCACCAAATACTGTATACTTGACCAAATAATAAGAAAATGAAAATTAATAAAAAGTGCAAATGCTTAAAGTGTCAATCTGTGTGAAAAATCTGTCATTTTTCAGCAGGGTCTATATTTATTTATTTATTTATTTTGAAACCTGTAAAAAAAATGAAACATTTTTAAGATATATATAAGATATATATATATCACATATATAACATATGTGATATATATATATCAGTCTAATGTGAAAAAAAGAAATAAAATAAAAAAAGAGACACAAATAGACCAGTAAAGCAAGTTCTGTTTAGATACAACATTTTATTGTTGTAAGTCTTAAATATGAACACACAATATCCATAAAGAAAAACATGAAGCAACAATTATTTTACATTACAGGGAGTTTAATTTGATTTGGTCCTCTCTACGGAATCATGTAGGAGAAGATAGTTTTTTTTTTTTTTAAGACTTGATTTGTTGCCTTATATTATATTATTTATTTATTTATTTATTTATTTTTCAACAAATTTGCACCAGTTCACTCATCCATGGTAAAGGTGTGGGCTCTGGCCATGCACAGATGAGCATCACTCCCCTTCAGAAGATAACATGGTGCAGTAACAGGTTCAGTTCTACCAAATGCCTCGGTTCATAACCCCAGATTACAAAGTTCACTTTCTAAACACACGTCACAAACAGCCCTAAAGAGTGGGTGCAAGTTAAGCTTGAAATTTCAGATTGGGAAAAGTATGAAATGAGATTTCTGTGCTTTCATGATGCTGTTGAAAGACAACTATATTGCACCTACTCTTTATACAGGCCAAACCTGCTAAATAAAAAAAAAGGAACTAAAAAGAAAGGAATAAAATAAAGACAAAACTGTAGGGTTTTACAGTATATCTTTATAGGTAACCACATACAAAATTCTGCCATAAGGCAGCGCACAAATGCCACACATCTTAAATGTAATCATACCTTGTGCTTGAAATCCACCATTATAATGATAGATAATGATTTTTCCCTTTACACTTCTGTTTCAAGCTTCATTGTGCCCAGGGCTGTCTTTTTTGCTGGGCATGTCAATATGAGTGAGTTATTTATTTATTTATTAGATTTTTTTTCTACATTGTTTTTTTTTGTTTATTCACCAGTCACAGCTACTAAAGTCTTCCTGTAAATTAAATCTGGACATGCACACTGACTGTAGTGCAAAAATCATCATCATGTGAGTTTTGCTCTGTCTTTGAGGTACTCTGACTGGGGATATAGCAAATATTCAGGCAAAAACAGTGAGACAAAAATGAAAAAAATATATAATGTATAGATGCTTAAGCAGACCACACAGCTGCTCTGCAACTATACCATTCTGAAACTCAGATATTGAAGGTAAGACGATGATAGACGATTTCACTTCATCCTGCCCATATACCATATGGAAAGCACACTACTTAATATCAGATTTTTACAATAAACATTTTTTTTAGAAGTTACTCTAATGCAAAACAATGCAAATTTCAGAAATAAATTACATGACTCCAACCAGAGCAGCAACATAAAATAGAAAAGTCTGTTGCATTGTATTAAACCGGTTCACAACTTTAGTAAAAACAGGTGCATATTTTCCCTTTGTACAAATCATATGCATATAGAGAAGAGAACTTAGTGATGATGAGTTATGTCAGGATGGGAACTTTTAGAATTATTGAAAAATTGAAGAAGGTGCATTATTACGCAGAATATAGGTATGGGTTGAAAATAAAATTGTTCAAGATACAGAAATTGTAACTTCAAAACCAACTTAACAATGATGACTTTGGGCTGTCTCGGTCGGTGGAATGGAAATGTCTACCTCTTGGTTTTACCCCAAACCTAGAATGCAGCCCTACTCGATCAAAAAGCAATGAGCGACTGGAGTTGAAATCTATTGTTGCTTGGTAATATTAATATTAAAAACAAACAAAACAATGCATTTTAAATTGGTGTATATCATATTACATTAAATTATCCCAAACTCCTTCTTAATTTTGTCTCCTGCAGACTAAATTAAATGTTAGTAGTGAGTTTCTTAATGGTTCTGCAAGATTTCCCACTTTACCTTTTCCATTTAAAAATAAAAGTTACACCAAAGACTGTCTTGTATGAATTCATTTGCAAAATAAACCTTATAAATATTACCATCCAAAAAAAAAAAAGTACAATGGGGAGTAGCAGATGTGCCCGGTCTCCCCAAAATCTCTGGAAAATGACATTACAAAAAAAAAAAATGTAAAAATAATTATACAGTAATTCTTATTTCTTGAGGTCATTGACTGTGATGACAAACAAGAGAAGGGAGACATATGTGCATTGGAATAATACTTAGAATACCAAACATACTTGGAATAATATATTTTCTTATTAAGTGTGATACTAAAGTTTTAGAAGGAGTTACATTTGGTTAAATGAAACTACAGTTACAGAAATTCTTTTATATGCAAATATATACTGGACAAGCCTCACCTCAACAGGCCTGTTTCCTATGTATAAATCATGAGATTTTTACTGGGGCAAAAGAAAAAAAAAAAAAGATAAGATAAAAAATATAGGAGAGATTTATTTGACACTAGTAGAAAGTAAAATGGGATGATTACTTTATTAAAAAGGTGTAGTGGGATATCACATGCCCGCCCTCTGCTCTCATCGGTGGCTGCAGGGGTTGATATGAGTGACGAGAGAGATGGGACCAATTCCAGCCAAAAACCTCTTCACCATCAAAACGTGAGCAGTAGCTGCAGGGCGACGGTGAGGAACAGGCAGATGGGTGTGTACGTCCCTGCTTTGCCACTGTTACCGTCTTGAACTGCACCCGGTCCTAAATAGCATCCAGAATGAAAAAATTATAATTAATTAAACACACAAAGCTACAAACATTTCAGACACAAAGTGCTATGTAATAAATTAGTGCCGTGTCCCTACAGAAATGTGGGGTCGAACTAATGAATCTGTCAGCTTCTATAAGGTTATAGCTAAAGATGACATAGCTCCATGTTGTTTTGTATGAACTGAACAACAGTGATCCTGTAACTCTGTTAAATATGTCTGCATTTTGGGCCGCATTCAGAGTTGGCGACTTAAGTCTAAAAGTTATGTCAATATTTTCAGAGAGAAAGTTCTCTCTGTGTTTAAAGTCTCAGTCTATTTTCTGAGCTTCCCATTAAGATTCCTGTCTGTAGTTCATGCATATCAGGTTGCCAGGTTTCTCTAAGTTTCTCTTAAGTAGAAGCATTTGGGTTGGAATAGAAAATGAGAACTGTGTACAGTGTAACATAAAAGCAAGTGACAACTAGAAAATGAAAATTAAAAATGATGATATATACATGAGAAAATGGCCCTCATTCATCTCATGTCTAAGTACTCTTAAAAATCAGCAATATTGGTGCATGAAAAATCCTAGCTGTAATAAATGATATTAATCAATGTATATTTAAACAGATAATTTGTGTTTCAGATTTTAATTGGTTCATTTAAATAGCACAATATTTTGTTTTTATTGTAAGTGAACACATAAATAAAATAGCTAAAAGAAAATAAATCCATGTGATTACGTCTGTCCGTGTCTATGTCAGCTTGATCCACCACATCCATCATTTTATCAGGAAATTGTAATCTATGTTGGATTCAATGTTTTTTATAATGCGTTCATAAATTCAGTATTTTTTATTTTTTAAATATTTTTATTTTTAGCTGTCAAATAAATTCAACAATGTTTTCGTTCTTTTGCTGCATCTCCTTTAAAGAAAATGAGCACTGCAACAGTTGTGGCTTCCTTTAAGAGATAATAATTGTATAAAATAATTTGCTCCTTGAGGTGAGGACTGCCTCTCCAGGATAATCTCCAAAAACAAATGTATGGGTTGTGAAGGGATTATTAATAGTTATATTTATTAATTTCAGTGTGATAACATAGTTACACCAGACTGTCAGATACTGGCACTGGACTCAGAATCCTTCGTATATACGTGATTCATGGTACATGTAGCACCGTGGTCCAGGAGAAACGCTATTTCATTTCACTGTGTACTGCATCAACTATATATGGTTACAATGACAATAAAAGCTTCTTGACTTAACTTGACATAACTGAGACATGCGTCTGTTTGTAACAGAGACAAGTGTAACTCTTATGTAATGTTTAAATGAAGAATGTTTGTCTGAGGTCTGAATACCAATGTGTGCAATATGTGTACTGAATCCTTACATGTGCTTGCTTTAACTCTGAATATGGCCCTTTATTTTTATTAAATATAACAGCAGATAAACATTTCCAAAATTGTTTGCTATGTTCACATACATTCAGATAGATTAGACAACAGCTGACCTAATATTAACATTTACATTTACATTTATGGCATTTAGCAGACACCCTTATCCAGAGTGACTTACAACTGAGCAACTGAGGGTTAAGGGCCTTGCTCAGGGGCCCAGCAGTGGCAGCTTGGTGGACCTGGGGTTCGAACCCATGACCTTCCGATCAGTAGCCCAACACCTTAACCACTGAGCTACCACATCCCATTATTAATTTTTATATTAAGAATCGGTTAGCTAGCTACATGAGTCATCTTAACTTCATACACTTTCTTTTATTTCTGTTAAAACAGTATATGTTCACAGAATGTTCACAGAATCACAGGAAGTAACCTTGGTGTTATTTACTGAGAGTATCATTACACCATAAACGACACTGGCAAAGTAGAGCCATCATTCTGGCTGTGTAATTTCCAAGCTCTTACATGCCCTCATAATATATGCCTTTCCAAGCTCATCAAATCAGTGATGCTACAGTGACTTGCATAAGTATTGACCTTTTGGTTGGTTTGGTTCTTCTGATTTCACCTGCTTACGCACGTGTTAAACTACATGGCTACAATTTTGGGTTAAAAACAACTGAACTTCGACTATATGCTCACACTTTTCTCAACTGGACTTTTTATTTAGTACACTTTACAAATGCGCACTAAAACCACACAAACATTGCGCACACATGCACTTTATATTAAAAATACTATCGTTATATCACAATATTCACATCGATATTTTGTCTATTTGTTTTACCTTGCAAGCTAATTCCACTTATCCCACTTTATTTGACTTATTCTCTTTAACAAACTCTGGTGTCATATTTATATCGTGATTAAGTAACACTTTAATTGTACTCTACATATGTGACATTTGATGGCCCCTTACTGTAAGAGAACTAATGTAAGAGTTTCACAGAAATGATGGATAAATACATATACTATCAACTTTGCATTTTATTTTAATGTAAATAAATAATATGCAAACTGTATTCATGTTCTCTTCCTTTTTCCGTTTTCCCTTTCATTTTTTGGCCAATTTTGTGCATATTTATATATATATAGTTTATATACATATTTATGCGCACATTAAGTATATTGTCTCCGACGTTAAAAATACAGACCTCACGGCCTCATTTTTAAGTGTCGGACACTTATGTGGAAATTGTCAATCACCCTGATCAAAGTTAAAGCACATGCGCTCATCCAAGATGCAACGTTACTGCGCATTTCCAAAACAATTTTTATGTAGAGATAACGAGAAAACAAGAAAGAAAAAATATGATAATGCCTAGCCTCTTAGAACTTCTGTACATTTAAATCATGTTCGCTCAATTAAGCCTGTTAAAAATTTCAGCTTGCAACAAAATGTGGAAAAGGTCAAGGAGGATGAATACTTATGCAAGCACTGTATATACCCATGACTGTGCAAAGTGACTAATTATAATCAGACTGCACCTTGGGTAGTTGTAAATGTTAGGTAACTGTCATATTTCCAGGCAAATTTGTATTATTTACTGATAGTCTAAAATTAGTCTGTAGATGCCACTGCACATATTAGCTTTAAAACATAATGCATTTATGTCAGAAAAGTGCTGACATTAGAACACTGCTTTAATCACTGATCCCCTGAGTACGTGTCAGTTTTGTCTTGACTAATTCAAACATTCCTCTCACTTCTGTTCGTTAGTTTCTAGGTTTAGTAAATTGTTAATGATTGATGTCAGTCAGTCAATTTCGAATCATTAAAAGATTAGAGATTAGGTCTGGTAGTTCTGTCTATTACAAACCTTCCCGCAAATGATTGCGTTCAGTGGCTGTTTGCTCTAAAACAGATGAAGTCACTTCTAAAAAGAGAAATTATATGAAACAAGGCACTTGTTTCAAAAAAGAAAGACATTTGGGCAGCAGCAAGAAAAAAGCAAGAAAGCCAATAGGCAGCTCATTCAGTGTGGGCATCTTGTAGGGAAGGAAATAGTCCTCATGGTGATATTAACAGTACTGTTATTATTATCATTTTTTTCCCCCCCTGGAGCTCTCTTTTGTTATTGCGTAAATGTGAACAATAGCAAAATCAGCATTTCCTACTTATTCTCTTTTATTCAACTTTGTAAAGCACATTCAAGCTAGGTTATAGAAATAAAACTATACACTTTGAACGTATCGTTAGAGTAGTGGTGTGTGCCATTGTGCAGAAATGTATTTTCTATTATTATAGAGTATTTGTCTTGTCAGTAGTCTATGTTTGAATTTGAATAACACAGAATGAACTCAGTGCACCTAAATTTGAAACACAATACTGCCGTAATTGTTAGTGAAAAAATGAGTTACTGGAATAGCTATAATTCCTAAAACCTGCATCTACCAGTACTTTTCTTTATACAAGATGATGGAACCTTCTGAAACAGTTCTGCTGTCTCTGTGGTGGCTCATCCATGAAGCCCCATGTAGCTTCACAGAGCATTATTGCTACATGCTACCTTACAGCATGCTAATCATTGTAACTGCCTATTACAAGGTTAGCCAAAAAATGGACTAGATAGTAAGTAGTCTATAGCATAAATTGTGCTAAATAAAGTGTGATAGCCTCTTAATTTTGTTTAAGGCTATGTTGTTATTAGCGTTGTTCTGCCCCATCAAAAATCGTCAATATAAAAAAAAAAAAAAAAAAAAATCAATATTTGCTAATTTGTGCCATAAATGTATTGTTTGTGAAAGTTTAGTCTTTACCATATTCTAGGGAAATATTTCAGTGTGGACATACATCATAATTTAGACTAAAATCCAAGCCACAAATGTAACATAATTAGGTAAGATAAAATGCTTTAAAGTCATTGCATAGAATATAATGAGATTTAGTGTGACATTTAAACACAACCCTCTAGAAGTAATTAAAAACAAAAAGATGTTAATTAACAGAGTACACTGTAATATATAATATATATATAGATATAGATAAAGGTATAGTATGACATAAGTGTAATGCCTTGATAAAATGTATAATAAGATGTATATATTGCAAATTGTAGTCACTCCTTAATTAGTAATTAGAAGAATCTGAGCTCATCTGTGCATTAACGGACTAATTACTAATAACTTTGCTTGACGTTACACATTTAATGCAATTTGAGATCACTTGGCCACTGACTGATGCTGATATACAGGGCTCTTAAATTTCAAAAACAAAACGGGCACAAATGACACTTATGACACAAGCTAGCAGAAAGATAGATAACTAAACAAGTTCAGTGTATTAAATATAGATTCCTTATCTATTATTTGCTGCTGATAGCTTGTGTTTCAGAGCCAGCTGCAGCCATCAAGAAAAGGTCCTGAATATGACTAGGAGTGAATGAGGACAAATAAATGTTATCCCAAAGTGAAACATCGCTTAAAGCATCCAGTTCAGCCTAGATTAGACGTTGCTCTTACCGCTCTATTTGCCTAGTAAGCCCACCTGGAGGTCAGAGTATTTTTGGAAGGGTTTCAGTACTGATGTGAAAGTGGGCCCTAATTCTGAACTGGCTAAAAAAAAAAAAAAAAAAAAAAAAAAAGGAACAGAAACAACCCAGGTCCAGAAAAGAACTAAGGTTTAGAGCTCACATAAGAATCATTAGTGTATCTGCTTTCCTCTGGCTGAAGCTGCTTGGCTGCTCCTGTCCTCCTGACTTGCACTTTCATTAACATGCTGTAAAGCCCATACCCTTTACCCGTGCACAGTGTGGGTCAACTGTAATTGCAGTTTGTGATAAACACGCTAATCAAGGAGCAGGTTTGGTGGTGAGATTGCTGACGAGGCTGAGGATAGAGGCTTTACTGTAAGAGCTGTTCTGGGTTTATAATTATAGAAAGGCTTAACGAGACAGTGCTGCTGGCTGAAGAAAACAGAGACTGTCTGAGTTTAGCAGTGCAAATGGCTGGGAAAACCAGGCAGGCCATTAATCTGTTCACTTTTCAATCAGCCGTCTGTGAACCAGCGTTCGCAACTGATTATGGGAAAGTAATGACTGTTAAAAAAGGGAAAACACTCAGCGAGGAATAAACTTCTGTATGTGTTCCGAGTGTTAACCAAAGATGATTCTGTACGAGACGCGTTTTTGAAGTGGACTTTAAAATAAAAAAGGAGAAGTGAACATAAAATATAATGATGAGCATTTTATTAGTAATGAAGCTAGAAACAATGACAGATGGCAAAAGACAGAGGTCTGATTCTACAATTATAACACTATTATATCACTATATATTATATTTACAACTATATACCCCACTTTATCATGAGCCATTAGTTTGATATCACTGTAGTTTTATGTATTTATTCTGTACCTATATGACTTGAATAGTTTTTTGACCTTAAACAAATTACACAGCCTTTTGGGATACAGTGTTCTTAGATTTATGCTTTAGCTATGTATCTATGTATCTATCTATCTATCTATCTATCTATCTATCTATCTATCTATCTAACACAAAGACAAAATATTTCACGGAAATCTTGAAATACTGGATGCATTTAAAGAGGCTCGAAAATAGTACTTGCTTATTTTATTTTGCTTAATTTTTTTAATAATTTATCAACATACTTCACTGCTAGCAGATTAGAAGGAAATTGGAATAAAGGTAACCAAAAAAAATAAACAAACAAACCAGTAGACCTCCTGATAATTGCCTCAATTTGCTATTACAGTCAAAGCTACGGTCAGTATAAAGCTTCAAATTGATACTGATTGTAATGCTGAATTTTATTTAAATGGCAAAAATCTTGTGTCCACACCACCAACACCACCTTGTGTCATGCAAATTTCTGCCTGCATGTTTATTTATTTATTTATTTATTTAAAAAAAAAAAGCTGAAATTTGCCTGTCCCGTGTTCATTTATACTGTAACATCCTGGACACAAGAATGTTATCACAAAGGGTTCATGCAAAGACTTTATTACGTCATCCTGTAAAACTAAACCCATCCAAATGGAGGGAGAAAATGAGTTCAGATAAGTGTCTTATTTCTGTCTGAACAAATGTTACACTGTAGTATCATATGGAGTGTCTATTAACCCTTGTGCTTTGATGGTTTTCTGAGAATGCCTTCTAATTTCCTGTGAATTTGCTGGAGCTCACTAGCCTCTTATTTTCGAGACAGCGATCCAATTATAGCACCACAGCAGATTATATTCAATCTTGCAGTTGGATAATTAGAATAATACCAGTTTCTCAAAATCAAATTCAAAGTAGTTAATGCCTCTCTTGAGAAGACAATGTCATCATTCCAGACTCAAAGTGTTTTCAATTTAGGTCAGACATTCTCCATATTGTCTTGACATGGAGCATTTATTTTCGAAAACACAATAAGTATTTCAGGACATTTTAGGGCACCGACAAGGAATAAGACAGAACAAAACTTTTCATACTTTGCAGATGAGTACTTACACACAGCAGACGCAGGCATGCATAGCCACAATGAAGCCATGGCATGGTGCATGAAGGTTAGACAGGGAAATAGAAAGACATAAGGAAGAAAGAAAACACATTTAAGCAACAAAGAATGGAGAAGCATTCAACACCCCACTTGTGGTCTACTGAAGACGGACTGAGGCATGACAGCACCATGCTATTCCCCCAGCAGCAATTCTGCATGTCACCCAAAATGTCGCGTTTATTACTGACATTACGAATTGGATGTCTAAGCTAATATACCCTTTAATAGGGATGGCTAATCACCACTTTATGACCTGACAATCACATTCTGTTAGATGACAAGACAATTATATTAGCGTCTTCAAGGTTTGGGAAATCTGGTGCGGCAATCTCGCAGATCAGCCTGAGCGTCACCTCAGCTACATCGTCTCGTCATCACAATGTGGTTAACAGAAAAATTGAAGCATTCATTTATTTGCTTAATTGTTTAGAAAACATGCAGGAACAGGCCCGGCGGAGGCAAGAGCTAAAAGGACATGCTTATGCGGAGTACTAACCTTGCAAGAGCGTCGAGCTAGTGGGTTCAATTACTTCTACATCAGCAAAAACAAACAAACGAAAATGGCAAGATATAAGGCAAAGGCTAGAGATCAAGCCATATCAAACATCAGTATATCCCAGAAATTATGCAATCATTGGTAACACATCTCATTCCTTATTTACTGCCTGACATAAAGATTGCTTTTGTCCATTCTGATGTTGGCATAACACCTGAGTCCACTGACAGCTTTTTTTTTTTTTTTATAAATACTTTTATTGCAGATTACGAAGTCATTTGATGGTAATAATGTAATACTAAAAAACATCAAAACTAATTTAGGAACAGAGACCATATAATATATATCTCTGTCATTACAGGGTCATGACTTTGGCATAGATATTCAATAATATTTCGCTGATACACAAAATTATTTGAGCAAAAATGATATCTTTAGGGGTAAAATGTTGTTATAGTTTGTATAATGTTTGTCTTGTTGACTAATGGGATTAATAGAAACCCATGCACCAGGCTCATTCATGCGATTATCTAATCAGCCAATCATATGGCGGCAGCACAGTGCATAAATACATGCAGCTACAGATGAAGACATTTTAGTTAATGTACACATCAATTGTGGCAATCAGGGAAAACGTGATCTCGGTGAATTTGAATCTGGCATGGTTCCCGGTGCCAGACAGGATGGTTTGAGTTTGGATTGATTTCAGAAGCTTTGGCTCTCCTAGGATTCACACTCACAACAGCTGTTCTGTGTAACACAAAACGTTCATACAAAATGATGTAAAATACAATATAACAAAATATAAAGAAATAAAAAACACCCAGTGAGCACAAGTTCAGAAGGTGAAAACACACTGTTGATAAGATCGGTTTGGACTGGCAGGAAGGCTGGCTATGGTGAATCAAATGAGCACTTTTTATACGTGTGAGGAGCAAAAAAGCATCTCACAAATGCACAAAACTTTGAACCTTAAGGTGAATGATCTGCAGAAACAAAAGACAAGGATCCATTCCTTTTAGCCAAGAATAGGTATCTGAGGGTACTTTGGTCATATGGTCATCAAAAATAGACAGCTGAAGATTAGAAAAAGACCAGATGGGTTTTCTGAGATCAGCTTTTTTTGGTGAGATCAGCAGGTTCAAAAATACTCAAACCATCCTGACAGCAAAAACCTTACCATGTTCAACATAACTGGGGGTTTTTCATGTTTATTTCATGTGGATTAACTGAAGCTCTTTGTTTAGCCATTTTATTTTATTATGCTGCTGCCATGTGATTTTATGAACGTCTGTAAGTGTATTTTTTTATATTTGTCATTATTCTTATTCTATAAATTCTTTCACTGCTTGTATTTTAGTGCATTATTATTATTATTATTATTATTATTATTATTATTATTATTATTATTATTATTATTATTATTATAAGAATAAAAGTTCTTAGGTCTAGAGATACTTTTAATTTTTCTTAAACTAGAACCAGGCTATGACTAAACACCTTCCCATCACACCGCATATGGTTTATTGCTACAAAGTTGGAGACACACAATTGTCTGGAATCTCTCTGTTTACTGTAACATTACAATGTTCCTTCACTGGAACTAACAAACCCAAAGCTGTTCCAGCAGGACAATGCCTCTCCGAACAAAGCGAGCTCCTGACCTTAACCACATTAAACACCTGACTTCACTGATGCTCTTGTGGCTGAATAAGCACAAAGCCTCACTCCGAAATCTAGCAAAATGTCTACCCAAAAAAGTGGTAGATATTATTAACAGCGTGTGATGGTCAATAACCACATACTTTTGGCCATATAATGTACTAGAATTACACTGAGCTAATTAACGAAGCTGTAGTTCAACAAAAAAGATGTCAGCTTGATTCAAGTGTTGTCAACTTGCAATAATCTTTATGTCAGCTGATGTTTTTTTAAAGGAATAAACATTTATAAATGTTTATGTAGGTTTTTTGTTAGTGATCACGAAAGTCTCATGTAACCGGATTTCAGCAAAGGATAAAAGCAATAGTATTTTTTGATCCGTTGATTCTATTGGAATATATTTTATGTGCGTAAAGAAAAAAGAAGCTTTTCTAACTTTTCTCACTCGGACATGTATAACCCACATGCATAAACTGACTCACCATATAAAAAGATGCTTGTGTTCGAACTCCCGAGTTTGTTGATGGCGACGCACGTGTAATTTCCATAGTCTTCCTCAGACACGTTGTGAAAAGTCAGTTTTGACGTGGATCCGGTGTCCTCGATCTTAATACCTTCAAAGCCACTGAAGATCCTGAAAGACAAGGCAGCATGCTGAGGGAGCTGGATCAGCCCAGTGTGATTTGCACCACATCAGAGCTGCTTTTGAAGAACAGGGTGACATTTGTGACAGCATCTGAATTTCATGGCCACAGATGGCAGCTGGCCCGTTACACATTAAAAAAAAAGCAATGTGCAGAAGCCAGAAGATATTAACATCAGCAGCATCCACTAATCACACCCAGCTCTGTGATTTTCTCTTTGCTGACAACAAAGGTAGCTTTGAGAGAACATATTGAGATGCATTGCAGTCAGATGTGCTTTAGACAGAATGCCTTTACTATTTGGATGAATATAAAATAAAGAAGATGCATCAGGCGAAATTCGAGGCTTTTAAACTGTAATATCCACCATCAAAACGGCAGCACAAAATGAGGTGTCTCTAGAGAAAGCTGTCAAATCTACCGAGGTGCAAACCTCTGCGCACTCTGTAGCACCTCAATCAGAGCTGAAAGGGCTGCCTGGAGGAGCCTATGGATTTATTTCCTTTTTAAATCACACATTGCGTGGTCTCTTAATCCGAGCTCCTTTTTTTTTTTTCTAAAAATCGGACTAGGTTGTATATTAACATTAAAAAAGGAAAAGTTGAATAAAATGTGGTATATTTAGCATATTGGAATTTTGTATCTAATAACCTAATTAATTACTGCTTAAATATAATCAAGTTCTTGCAATTAAAGCAATTTACAATTTTGTTTTTAACGATAAACACGGATTCTGTTGTAGCTACATGTTTGCAGGTCTAACCAGCACAAATCATGATAAAGATGAATGAATGAACGGAATGGAAAGCATGCATTTCCTCCCAGTTGTTCCATGATTAAGATTATCTCAAGCCCATTGATTTGGAAACAAATAACGTTATGCTAATTGATATCATTTATTTTGATATTTGGCCACAGTTTGACAAGGTTTGTAGTTTAATTAGGAAGATTCAAAACTGAATTGAAGGCCGTTAATCCAATTTGGCAACCCTGACTTCTACATAAATACCTTCTCTGAAGATGTGCACATGCTTTCCACCAATCCTAACCTGATACTTTCACAGCAATAAAGCAAGTTTAGATTGAAAATGAAAAATTGCTTCACAGCTTCAGGGTTCGATTCTGAGTTCAAGTTACGCAGAAAGTTTCAGAGTTTCTGTGCTCATGCGGGTTTTCAGTCACCTCCCAAAAACGTGTGAAAGTGCACTGGATATGTTAAATTGGCTGTAGGTGTGAATGAGAGTGTGGATGGGTGCTTGTGTGGTTCCTATCATCCCCTACAGGATGAAATCCCACTTCAGGGTCATTGTTCCCAGGATAGACTCGGTCTCACCCCTGACCAGGAAAAACAGCTACTGAAGAAGAACGAATGAAGAAAACACTATTGATGCTACATTGAATTAACTACTAAAAACTAAATTGTCAGAATACCCAATATTTGTTTAGATGTTATGCAATATTTACTCATTCTAGTGACTAACTATGAAAAATAGGAGACAGCAACTCTACAGTTTTTACTGTAATGCGGGTCATGATATGATGCTCGCAGGACAAAGAAAGACATATTTCCATAATATCTGGTATAACTCCCTCATTAAATCTAGATTTAAAAAAAAATCAGGTACATCATATTTGCAAATGAAATCATTTTACAGAACTGAATTCTCAACCATTTTAATATTTTAAAAATATATCTTCTGGAAAGTTTAGTATAATCATGTTTGTCAGTGTGATAACAGAAGGTTCATTAATCCAAACATCCTACCCAAAAATATCAAAGTGATTACAGTCTTTTAAACTCTGTGGCAGTTATAACTCACACAAGGTTTAACCAAGGTTAAAAAACATTCAGCTGATATTCAGTAATGTTGACATTTAATACAACTTTTCCTTTCATTTCTCTGTAATACATCTGCCAAACATATAAACATGTGTACCGCTAATGACAGGTGGAATTTTTATTGCAGTGGCAACACTGTATACCATCTCTATGGTATACCAATATACCATCTCTAACCAGATGAATTCCCATTTATTACTGCTTTTTGGAATTATATAAAATAACACAATACATCTGTCAGGACTTAGCCCGGACTTTGGCCATGTGCATTTGTTTATGTTCCTCGTCACGTGTCTGCCTCGCCGTTGTCTGCTCCTCCCGTCTCCACACACCTGTTTTCCACTGTTATTACCTTTGTCTATTTAACTGTGCTAATCTACTGTTGTTTTGTCCTGTTGTCCTGTCGCTAGTCAGTGTTATGTTTCGTGTCTTTTTGTTATTAAACCCCGTTTATTTTTGCTATTCTGCATTTGGGTCTGTTTTATCCCGCGTTCATGACAACATCAGGGCTCAAATACAACTCAAATGTACTGATCTAAATATTAAATAATATGTTTTTTACAGGGAACAGGGAACTGTAATCACACTTGCTTATTGAGGGCACGTACTGTATGTATCTGCTGATTGCACACTTATGATCCTCATAAGAAAAGCAAAAGAAAACCATTATTTTTTAATATATACATTACAGCACAGTGAGGTACCTTCTTCGCATATCCCAACATTGGAGGTTGGGGTCAGAGCGCTGGGTCAGCCATGATACAGCACACATGAAGCAGAGAGGGTTAAGGGCTTTGCTCAGGGAATCAACACTGGCAGCTTCGCAGTGCTGGAGCTTGAACCCCGATCCTCCACCCAGAGCATAAACCACTTGAGCCACCACTGCCCCAAAAATGTCATTTCTCACAGATTTCTCAGAAATTTCTCAAAAATGTCATAAAAGACCTCAACAGCACTAAGAGGTTAAAGCAAAAGTATTTTTTCCATTTACCTTCTGTCATCTCTGTACCACTCGAAATCTGCCTTTGGCACAGCATCTGCCTCGCACGTCAAGACCCCAGTGTGATCCAGAGAGACACCCACATCTCTACCTTCAAACACGGTGGGAGGATCTACACACACACACACACACACACACACACACACACACACACACACACACCTGTTATTGTCAGGACTCTGCCCGGACTTTGGCCATGTGCCTTTTTGTTTATGTTCTTTGTTCATGTCTCTGCCCCGCCCTTGTCTTTTCCTCCCCGCCTTTGCACACCTGTCCCTCATGTGTCATAATTATCATTGGTATTTTTTAATTGAGCCGCGTTTCCTTGTGCAGCATGGAATCCTGTTGTCGTCGTCTTCTGTTGTCCTCGTCTGGTTTCTCTTTGTCCTGTTTAGTGTTTTTTAAGTCATTAAATCCTGTTTCTGTTAAGCTGTCCTGCATTTGGGTCCGTTTTTACCCCCGCGTCCCTTGACAGTTATGAGTGTAATAAGAACAGTCATACATGCTACAAATTTATCTTTTATGCATTATTATACTCAGAGCAACATAAAACTTAATTTTCATACTTTCATCTAACAACATTAGTGTGTGTTTGTGTGTGTGTGTGTGTGTGTGTGTGTGCATGAAAGATAAAGTATTTTTTTACTTTTCACTTGTTTATTCTACTCAGTACAATTCACATAATTGTTACTGTTGCTTTACTTTTACCAAGCATTTGACATAGGTCATTTAGAGGGAGCCTGTGTGAACAAAGAACAAGCACTCACAGTTGACCACCAGCTTCACTGTCTTTCTGTCGACGGCGATGTCGTTGGCTGCTGTGCACTCGTACACTCCTGCTTTGTTTCTGCTGATGGAAGGGATCTCAAAATACTCGTCTTCTGAATCGATGTAATCGTCTCCTTTATAAGACGTGACAGAAAACAGAAAGATCAGTTCTGATCGCGATCTTTTTTGTAGGTGAAAAACTCTGAGGCATTAATCATACGCATTAATGAAAGAACCAGTAAGCAAACACATGAAAACACACGTCTGCATTTCAGATGCAGTATGTGTGCATCAAAATTACATCATACTCTTATACATGCTGCACTAAATCTAACAATGTGTGATACGGTACTTGTGTAATGTCAGCTGAAAATAAGATTCCTTTTTGCATTTACAGAGCAAAATTACGATATCTTCCCTTAAAAGTTTGTGATAACTTGACTATTTTTCAGTATTTTTTATTTAAAAAACAGACAAACACGCAAATATGGATCCAAAACATCATACGTTTCAATCTTTGTCAAACCCCAAGAAGATGCACAATGCTGACTTAAACAAAAGCATTACAAAATCCCTGGTTCTGTCTCAGACTGAAATGCAGCCTGCTAGATTCAATGTGCTTCAATGTGAGAGACATCATCTCACACCTGGGAGAGACTCAGCTTATGACAAGTCTCAAACAGAACAGACACAGCAGCTACAGAACAAGCTCTATCTGTATACAACAATCATTACACTGCTATGATGTATTGAGAGGGAACCTGCAAAGGACCACTTTATTCTGAACACCTGTATAACTGTCCATTAAACAATGAGGCAGGTATACAGCAGCAACGAATCAAAAGCTTGGGGTAAATTGTATTCCTTACCATGATGAGTATTAGACTGCGATTAATATGTTGTGCAGACATGTTGTTTGTGCCTCCATAAAACCTTGGCATATTGATCCTAACTCCTGAATTTGACAATTATTACATAAGAATTACAAATGTTCATGTTTTCTTCTTAGAAAAAATGGTCAGCAAATCCAGAAAATCTCTGTGGCTATAGAGGAGCTCACTGTCATACCATTTCCCCCGCAGCCATAGCACTAGGGGATCTGCTCATGACTCATTGCTCACAAGTCACAAACTTGAAAGTAAGTATGCATAAACCCTGCATAGTCCTGCCTGAGATGTACAGCAGATTTCATGAAAATGTAAGGGTTTCAACACACAGTGTTTTCTCCTATCCATTCCCAAGATATCAACAAAATATCCCAGACTATACCTCTGCTTATTAGAAGAGCACTGATAAGACTGCACTGGGGTGCTACCCTTTACCAACCTTTGTGCTATATGAGCTACAACTGCCCTACAGCAAAGCTTTTTGGCTAAGGCATTCTGGGAAGTTTTCAGCAGCTGACTATGCATCCTATGCACCAGTTTCTGTACCCTCATAGCTCATAGCTAAAGTTGCTGGACCAAACCTGTTGAAAAGTGCATTTTTGTTGATACCTCAATGATTCTCTCGAAACTGAAATCATCTGCAGGAACAAACAGCTCACCTTGAAGTAGGTCAGTCTGCTCACCATTCCTACCAATAATCTGATGAGAGCCAGGTGTCTCCTGCCCAGTATCAAACCATGACTACCTAGGTTGAATGCAAATCAGAAAGTGATGCAATATAAAGCAATGATAAGATGTCCATAAGGGACATAATATTACAGGAGGGAGGAACTCTGCATGTACTATTAATGGAACAATATCCACTACCCACATGAGCTTTCTCATCCCACACTTAATAGAAAAGAAAAGGTGCAAACTATTCATTTGCTCATCCCATGATTCCCAAATATTTTCAAGTTCTTGTAAACTCCTGGGTAGCTGGCAAATTCTTATATGAAGATGCATGGCAGTTAAGAATCTTTGTTGTTCCGGTTAAGTACTCACACATTGAAGAGAAGTCTAGCGGGTAAAGAAATAAGATCACCATAGCTCTGATCACAGATAGAGGAATCTCATTTCTCATCGCCAAGTCCGTTCATCACCATTGTGCTGGATATCCTCTGGCCAGCTTATAATAATCCATCCATATCCTGGAGGTAAAATCTCTTACAGTTCTCTTCCATTTCTTTCAGACTGTTTCCCCAAGACAGAAAAAAAAAAAATGCAGATTCCTGCTCTTTACCTAAATCTGAATGGTAAAGCCAAGCTTTCTGTACTACCCCTGCATGGCACTGGGCTACTGCCCTATTGTTGATGACCAGAAACTTATGCCATTGGAGAATGCATAAAGGAAGCATTAGCACTAAATTTTACTCATCCCTCTATTTTATTCTATCCCTCAGCAGAAGACCTCTTTCTCACAGAGACGTAGGATTGGGACCACATGGTCAGTCTAAACATAGTTGTCTAAACCTTAACTAAGAGACTGATTGTTTTCTCAAGTCTATTTGTGGAACTCTCTAGTACTCTCATAGTTCACTATGAAATCAAACCCAGTCAACCCAGTCAAATGTCATTGATTAGACTACTAAAATCCAATTTGTGGAAAAACATCAGTTTATAGACATCACAGCCAGGTGATCTAGTCTGCCCTCATATTTGGAAATATTTTTAATCTGTACCAGTTTATAAAAAAAAAAAATGATTTCACCAAACTGACTGCATAATTCTTTTCTGTGTTATTCGCTGGGATTCACAGATCATACAAAGTAATGGGTTGAATATTGATTAAAACCCACATCTGCTGTATTTCTTTGTAGGAAAACTACAAAGAAATACCTCTGATACATTTCCTCTGTGTATCTACAACAGCAATAAAAACAGATGTCCTGAACTTCTTTTGGCCTGAATGTTTAAGTCTTGTTTATTTCCCTGTTCTGTTGCCGCTATGCTGATGAGACGCTGTTGGAAACGTTTTTTTTTGCCAAGAATTTAGAGTTATCGTGCCACATAAGCCCTCAATGACCAAACCAACTCCACATCATTTCATAACTGCCTGAAGAGCAGAATTTGTTTTCTGAAATTGCTACAGCATATTATTCCCAAAGATAAACAGCAATGTGTTTCCAAGATCACCAATTTTTTGGTTAAGCCGCCTGGCTTGATCGGAAGTAGCTATATTGTGGTTAGGCTCATTAGATATCTCACAGTGATTCCAGATTCCATGTGTCATTTTGCACCAATGCTTATGTTCGTCTGATTTGATTAGTTTTCTTTAGGTTGTAATATCTGCCTACAGTTCTGTCACACAGTATCCCCATAACCAAAGGGTTAACCTCTCTATTGCATGCTTACAAGCTGATTTATCTGCCAGAGATAGTAAATGGTTAAAGACAGGAGCTCAGGGTTTGACTTGTGTAATGGCACCCACGTGTCTATTTTATCTTTCCAATGCCGCAATGCTCACATCTTTGTTCCTACACAATTCTGAGCACATTTTAGCCCAGCGTGCCTACATCCGCTCATCAATTTTTTAGACCAGCATGCTGGTTCCTAGCTGTAGGAAGTGGCCTCTGTTAATGGCTCTTGTCCCCTCCCTATTCCAGACATTAAAGTGGTGACAAAGCCAACTCAGGCAGGCTTTTGGAGAGTCTGGCAAATCATAGCAGGGTTTTGTGTGGATCTCGAGTGCTTCTGATTTAGTGTGATCCATGCCATTTATAAGGCTACCACACCAAGCCTTACAACTCCAATAACATCTAGCTGCACTGTTTACTGGATCTGACACAGGCACAGGATCATTAGATGAAGATTCAGATATGAAATAAACCAGGCAACTGTTTGTAGTTTACTTGCATTTAGACGTTGATGTGTTGCTGCGACCCTAATTTAGTGACACACTGTCTTAATTGAGGTACAAAAAAACACGAACTGCAATGTTGCTCTATCATAACTCCATATATACTGTATATCTTTGTAAAGAAAAAAGTAATCAGTGATGAATTGTTTTTGATTACAGATCAGATAGATAGCTTTAGATAAGATTTTATTTTGCTTAAAATTGGGTTCTGTTAAAAACAAACAAACAAACAAATAAACAAATAACTCACTCACACTCATTTTCTACCGCTTATCTGAACTACCTCGGGTCACGGGGAGCCTGTGCCTATCTCAGGCGTCATCGGGCATCAAGGCAGGATACACCCTGGACGGAGTGCCAACCCATCACAGGGCACACACACACACACTCTCATTCACTCACGCAATCACACACTACGGACAATTTTCCAGAGATGCCAATCAACCTACCATGCATGTCTTTGGACCGGGGGAGGAAACCGGAGTACCCGGAGGAAACCCCTGAGGCACAGGAGAACATGCAAACTCCACACACACAAGGCGGAGGCGGGAATCGAACCCCCAACCCTCAAGGTGTGAGATAAACGTGCTAACCACTAAGCCACCGTGCCCCAATAAACAAACAAACAAACAAATAAATAAATAAAATGCTGCTGCTTCTTCCACAAAATGTGACATTCTTCCAACCTGAAGGAGTTTCCACAGAGAAAAAATTAAGTTACAAAGTGCTGACGCTTTAAAAAAACTTTAAAAATATTAATTTCTGACAATTTAACAATAGACTTAAGAAACTTAAACAATAACGGTACATAAGTAATCCATTTATTGTTGCACTAATATTCCATTGAAAGTCCACTATATGAATATTATACTGATAATATATTATAAAATATAATATAAAAGCAAATGCATTAATATAAACCTATTTGACTGATTTGTGATCTGGAGAAACTATAACTGAATGATGGGACAATCATTTCTGCTACAGACAATATTTTGATATTTATATTGAAATTTCAGTAAAATCTGAAGCTAGAAAGTTCCCTGTTTCCTCCATCAGGCGTATATCAAGGATCAGACTGTTTAATAACCCAAATGATACAGTTAGACAATATCAAAGTTTGTTTTTTTTTTTTGAAAAGTGATGGGCAAGACCATGAAGGTGTGAAAAATGTAATAAAAATATCTTCAAATCAATACAGGTATAACCAATAAAAAGATTTAAGAGCCTGTGAAATATGATCTCTCATTCTGGTACATGTCAGGATTCTGGCAGTAGCATTCTGGCCGGATAAGAGAGTGTTATAGTAATCCAGTCTAGGTGACACAAAAAGCATGTAAAAGTTCCTTACTGTCAGCCGAGAAAAAATGTCAAGAGCCTCAGAGATATTACGGAGGTGACAGTATGCTATGTTGCAGGCTTTACAGGCTTGCTTTTTAAAACTAAGATCACTGTCAAAGCTGACTCTTAGTATTCATGATACAAGGCTTGGCCTTCAGAGACAAGATGCCTAAATATGAAAGAAGCATCTTTTCTTTATCTAACTTTTAAAAATAACAAGAATCTGTCTGTAATAGAAGAACAGATTAAAAAAATAAATAAATAAATAAAACATGTAAGGCTCATACAGATATGTGGTTGTTATTTTGACTGCTCCTGGTTTGGGGTCGCCACAGAGGATCATCTGGTCCACATATTTGATTTGGCACAGGTATTACACCGGATGCCCTTCCTGATGCAACCCTTCCATTTTATCCAGACCTGGCACTGAGAGTTAATCCCTCAGTGGCTGGGTTAATTCCCTGCTACTGAACCCAAGCTGCGGCAATAAGAGTGTGGGATCCTGCTGCTGGACCAACCGGGGGGCAGAAACTCAGATATATACATATATATTATATATAATATATATTATACATAATTATATTCAGTGCAACGTCTCAGCTCTGTCAAAGGTAGCATGGGCAGCTAATTGAAACCGAAGAGACAGATTAGTCTCTTTAATATCAGATTTTAAATTATGACTTTTGGATTCCTTCATTAATTTAATACATAAACCTGCATTATTAGTGAGCTTAGCCACAGTGATCTAACTGATGCTTTATATTCAGTTTCTATTAACCCCAGTCATAAATTCATCTATCTATCTATCTATCTATCTATCTATCTATCTATCTATCTATCTATCTATCTATCTATCTATCTATCTATCTATCTATCTACAGTGTCTGTCTGTCTGTCTGTCTGACTATCTATCTATCTATAGATAGATATATATAGATATAGTCAGACAGATAGATAGTCAGACACACATATATATATATATATATATATATATCTATCTATATATATATATATATATATATATATATATATATATATCTTTTTGTCTGTCTGTCTGTCTGTCTGTCTGTCTGTCTGTACATTTCAGCAAAAGCACATACCACTGTAGGTGTCTGCAGGGGCAGAGTAAATTAAGGGATCTTTCATGGAGAATGTATCACAGTCATCCAATATGCTGTCAAACACAAGATAAATATGGAGCATTGGCAGCAGGTGCATCAGAGAGTCTCTTCAATCACACAGGAGTGATTGTTGAAACGAGACTATTTATTTCCATTCTCTGAGTACTTCATGGTTGCCATCCAGGATCATATCAAAGAGAGGGGACTTACAGGTGTGACAATTCATGATTTGGATTTAGCAACGCACTACAATGCTACATTAAAATGCTCCATGTTCATATTCTCAGCTTCTGCAAGGCCAGTGTTTTTAAGATTGGGTGTCCTGGTGTACAGTAAAACACTGCATTGCAAAAAAAAAAAAAAAAAAAAAAAGCAGAAAGCAAAAAGCTGAAAAGGAAAAGTCCAGGTTACATTCTGATTGTAGACAATCAAAAGACTCGCACTGATGTGATGTCCACAGTCTGCGTTTGATTGGATCAAGTTCAGATCAATACTGATTCCATGCTCCTTCATGCAAAGAAAAGATGAAGAATCAAACACTGTGGTTTTTTTTTAGTTTTTTCCCCCCACTATTATAGCCAATTGTAAGCACTGTTAAACACAGACTGAAGATTTTATATGTTGTTCTGATTCATAGTGCTGATATTTTTATTTCTTGGCAACAACAATATAGTCTCTGAGAGCTGATGGTAATGATAAATTCCATCTGTAGACAGAACTTGTTCTCATTTACCTTTAGACTATATATTAGAAATGTAATGCAATGTTGTTATCTTTATTTGTGCCTGTATTTGTTTGTTGACTCAAATATTCACATTTGTATGTTTTTGTTTTTATTTTTTTATTACCATTATTTTATTAATTACTATGAATGCAAACTATGTGCGGCTGCTAGTCAAAACGGGGTCCTTTAAGCTGCGTTTCATTATAATACCTGTATAATTGTCCGAAAATATTTTTCTTTTAATTACTAAGGCTAAGAAATGATAGTTTAGCAGCTAGCATGTTTGCCATGCACCTACAAGATTGGGGATTCACCTGCCAGCTTGGTCCTTTGAGTAGAGTTTGTCCCTGTGCTTTGGAGGTTTCCTCTGGGTACTCCAGTGACTTTCCTTAGTCCTACAACATGTGTTGTAGGCTGACTGGCGTCTAATTGTCTGTAGTGTGTAAATGGGGATGTAATTGTGTCTGTGATTGTGCCCTGTGATGGATTGGCACAGGTTGTCCCCTGCCTTGTGCCCTGAGCCCCTTGTGATAAAACCGTCTCTCCATGACCGTGTGTAGGATAAGTCTTTCAGAAAAATGGATGGATGTAGACTGTTCATTTAAGAGCTGTAATGTGTTTAAAATTAAATAAAGTATTATTTAAAGACACCCCAGCAGAGTTAACATTATGCAGTACTATTAACATTACTCACTCTCACTCATATCACTCTTATCCGAAATACCTCAGGTCACGGGGAGCCTGTGCCTATCTCAGGCGTCATCGGGCATCAAGGTAGGATACACCCTGGACGGAGTGCCAACCCATCGCAGGGCACACACACACACTCATTCACTCACGCAATCACACACTACGGACAATTTTCCAGAGATGCCAATCAACCTACCATGCATGTCTTTGGACCGGAGTAGGAAACCGGAGTACCCGGAGGAAACCCCCGAGGCACGGGGAGAACATGCAAACTCCACACACACAAGGCGGAGGCGGGAATCGAATCCCCAACCCTGGAGGTGTGAGGCGAACGTGCTAACCACTAAGCCACCGTGCCCCCACTATTAACATTAATGATACTTAATAGTTCTTAACTAAGGCTGAGGAAAAGGAGTAAAATGTCCCTTGTCCAATGGCAAACTTTTTGAGCTAGTTTTAGAACTTTTATGCTGTTTTTGAAATGTAGTCTGGATGGGAAACCTGGCAAATATACCCGCAAGCTTCATACTTGGTGCCTTTCAAGCTCAGCATGAAAGTAAAGCAAGTTGCACTTGTGTGACTACTTATTCACTCCCGAAGCTCACAACTAGTCTCAATGTGAAGCTTTCTGGCAAACCTTGTGAACGTAACTGTTGAAAATGTTCAAATCATAACCTTTTTAAAAACATGTCAATAGCTCTATTCATGCTCTTAATATATTAATGGCTGTTTTTGACCTCCAAGATAAAACTTGCACTTGATCACATACTTTACTTTTTTTATTTAACTAAAGCTCCAAGTAAAGATCCACCATCCACCCACCATTCTTCAACTGCTAGAATTGTGGATTTCTCTTCCGCATTTAATTCCCTCTAAATTCTGGTTGGTTCATGCCACACTGCCCCCTTACTCTACAAACTTAGATTACACGCAAAACTGACAATTTATACTTAGATGTACGTCCACACACAACGATTGACGTTCTCACAGATGCTCACAGAAGTATAAAGCATGCCTAAGTCAGAAATAGGGATTTTTCATCACTATTTTGTCAACAAAATAAGCATGGAGCATTAGATAGTGACGCAGAATGTCAGTCTGTGATAACCTTGTGCCTTATAAACTTCCACACATGTCAATCACAGAACAAACCTGCTGGTGAAATTTATACATATAAATTTTAGGCAAATGTTATTATTATTAATCCATCCATCTTCTATAACGCTTGAGCCTGGAGTCTATCCCACAGGACTCAGGGGACAGCCTGAACAGATTCAACTTCTTTTTCACACATACACAACTACACATGTACTCACACTAACACATCCCAGGATGCTCCAGAGCAGGAGGGATGCTGAATAACTGCATCTGCAGCTGAGGCGAGATGTGATCACACTCTGATCACACACGGTAGACGGAGAAGAGAAATGATATGCATTTACTCAGTTCCCTGATCTTACTGGGCCTCGTTTATCAAGCTGGAGACAAACAGATTTATCTGTAAATCATCTATGAGGGCATTTACATAAGAAAATTGGGACTAGTGAAGATCCTTCAATTTAAATCAACAACAACAACTAAAAAAAAAAAGTTGGTATACTCCTCGTGCTTCGGAGTGTCTGTAAATGTACACATTAGATTACTAACTAATAAAAACCTCAAAACTACAGTTGAAACTATAAAACTACAATTTACATGGATTATTGCACTGATATGCCGGCAAGTTTAAATTGTTTATTTACTTACGTTTCCATTATGTACAAGTGCTTTATAGCCTCTAGTAATAAACCTCTCCCTGCTAGTTCACTAGGTCAATGAAAACGTTAAACATGGAAGACCAATAAAACAAACCTTTTAATTATAACCAAAGAAAAATCACGTTTCCCTGTGTGATGTGCTTGCTGTAGATCTTTTCTCCTTTGTTTTCATGCCACATTTTACTTTTCACCTCAATTCATTCACACATAACCTTTTCTGCAATTTGTCTCTAAACTCGAAACCTTTTTTCAGGTGCTGTTATGCCGTTAAATGATATGCATATTTATTGGCACAAACATGGGTCTAAATAACTTTCACTTCTACCTTTTTTGTTTAGTCCTTATTTCAACACTGTGAGTTTTGCTATTTTATGGAGTGTCGCACATCGCCGGATGCAAATCGGCCGAGCCTAACACACGCCTGGTAATTTGCAAATGATTCTTGGTTCATCAAGATACACGTGTGAATACGAAGAAAATCAGTGATTCTGAAACTTTCATAAATTTGGTGAGGTTTTTTTTTGGTTCCTCTAAGCTTGAATGAACATTTAAACACAAACTTTACTGAAATATTGATAAATGAGGCTCACTGACAGGAAGACTTGACAATAGTGGATATTCGGTCTTCACACAATAAAACAAGTAGCTGAAACAAGGAAGTGTTGAGACATTTGAACAACAAAATTATTATTGGTTAACACAAGAAAAACATGGAAGTGGGGGAAATCTCTACAGCTATGAATTCTGTGTCAATCTCTGATTATATCCACTAACAAAGCCTTTATTTTCTAATAAATTTTCTGTATTTTTTTTTTTTTTGTGTAAAATACAGTGAACTTCACATTTCAGCTAAATTTACAAACCTTTCTGTAACTAATGTAATTTACAAACCTTTCTGTAACTAATGTAATTTACAAACCTTTCTGTAAACGTTCTGTAATTTCCTTACATCCATATTTAGATAAATACCTCCTGTAGATTACCAAGCACTTTCACAGTGCAGCTGATTTACATTTCTATATCCACAAACTGCATAAATGACAAATCTCACAGAGCTGAACATGTCAAAATGATGACTAAGCGGGTCAAGTAAAGTTCAGGGCGCACTAAAACCTCCAGTAATGCAGCTCAAAACCGCAGTGTATTGGCTACACCAGGGGTCTCCAACACGTAGCTCACCTAAAGGTTAATAGAATATGTACAAAATTGATAAAAAGAATTTAACTCAGTAAAACTGTTTAAATTTCATCTCAATCATATTCACAGATTCACCTTTCCGGTGCTGTACCGAATCTGACTCCCGGATAAATCCTACTCCTCTGTGCATGCACGAGCATCACACGGCTTAATACAGCCGTTCATCAATCATCATACAGTATGTACACACTGATAGCACCAAGACTGTACATTAAGCATTAAATAAACTTAAATCTATAAGCACAAATTGCAGTAGTTTGGATAAAGGATAAAGAAACCTATGGCACAATGGCCATTCAGCTTGGAAGCTGCTCTGGATTCGACGGTATTATGAATAAAGCTAAAAGGCTGCCAAAGCAAAATTGTTGAATAAATCTATCCTGCGATAAAAATACTATTGATTAATCATATAAAGCCTGGCCTGGGTTGTCTTCTTTCATTTCAAGTAATTTCGACCAAAAAAAAATGTATTTCCAAAGAATTACATTTGTACACAAATAAAAGAAATACTGTAAGTGGCTTAAACTTAAGTGACGACATAATCTATGTATGAAATTGCAGCAACTTAGCACCAATTATATGATTTGAAGCTGATCAATCACGGTTCATATTAAAGCGTCTCACTGTGAATAAATTTACACAAACGCAACAGCTTTCATAGGATATTAATGTTGATTTTTTTCATGACCACACTTCTACTGTAAGTGCTCCTGCAAAGGATTTATATAAAAGTAAATTCCTGTGTATGCAGCTTGATAACTGAAGTGACAATGTGACAACAAAATCTAAAAAAGTCTATATACAGTGCACAGACAGGTATAAGGAATTATTGTATTATCCACCTAAAAAAACTAAAATTGGACACAAAATCAGACAAATGGTGTATAGTAAGTAAGTGTTACTTTGAATATAATGCTGGCTTTATCAGAGATCACTTCTTCTGATAAGTGCACCTCGGTTTAAAACCATACAAAACTTTTATACAAATAGTCAGACTTGAGCTCCACAGCTATTGCATATGTTGAAATCAGAGCAAAGGTGATATCGTTTCTTTCGGATGTACAATAACACATACAGTGGATTCCTGCAAATGAGTTTCTATAGTGCTGTGATTTGCTTAATAAGCTGATTTGCCAGTGTGTTAGGTTCAACCATATGCTCATATGAATCTTACATATGGCATGTGACAAATCAGGCAAACCAATGTGTACAGTTAATGCTTAATTAACTAAAGAAATTGGAAATAAAACAGGCATTAAAGGTGCCTGGCATTAAAAGGGTAGTTAATGAAAGGCATACTGATTCTAGCATTGTGCAAATACAGTAGCTGACAGCCCTTTCAAGGATTGCCATCAATACATTATTTTTAGTGCAGCTTATCCTACACAGGGTCACAGGAAGCCTGGAGTCTATCCCAGGGGACCGGAGACACGAGGCAGAGAACACCCTGAACAAAGTGTCAAGCTGTCACAGGGCACAAAGGCATAAGTTCACACACCCAATTTAGAGACGGCAGGCAGCGTGCAACACATCTTTGGATTGGGGGAGTAAAGCTGGAGGATCTGGAGGAAAGCCCAAAACCACAGAGGGAACGTGCAAACTCCACACATGCAGGGTGAAGCTGGGACTCAAAGCCCCAACCCCGATGGTGCAAGGCGAATGTCCTAAACACTACACCACCATGCCCACCTGGTGTTCCATTACTTACTGCACAATGAAATAAAACTACCACAACTGTACTACAGAATAAGACCCTATAGAAGAAAACATATTGCAGATCAAAGGAGACTTTCAGCACAGGTGCTCATAATGTAATTACAAATGCAGCACTTTCACTTGAACAGACAAAAGCTTATTGTGTAAAGATTCTTATCTGAAGCGTTGAAGGTGAAAAAAAAAAATCAAAAGACGAACGCATTGACTTTATATATTTCTAAAAAGCTGCTTTGTGGCAATATCCACTGATATAAGAGCTAAACAAATACAGGTGAGCTGAATTAAAGTATTTTATCCTTACTTGAATGGATATATTTTTTTATTGGATTTCTATGATAGTATACCATATCACAGGATGCGCCTGGGTATTCGGCACTTCCAGGAACGTGATGAGTTTGCTTCAGTGACCTGGACAGTCTCTGGATCACAAACCAATCAAGTATCTCTGCGATGAGGTTCAACGAGTTGTTTGCCTCCCACTGCACAATTTCCAGCACAATGCAGCCAGCATATGGTAGAATCCAAACGGAGACAAATTCATGCAGAATAGTTCAACTAATAAACTGGCAACTCAGAATAGATACAAATGGCCATTTTTATACTCATTAAATCACCACAGAATCACATACTTCCACATCATTAACCATGATTACTTATGAACTACAGTGTGTTGGGGTTTTAAGAACTGTCCAAGAATTGTTATTTACACAATGCACTTTGTACACTTTCGGAACTGAGCTTGCAATTAAGCAAAAGATTCACTTTCTTTTGAAATGCATCTATCTTTCTTTGAGTGAGACATCAACTAACAGCTTAATGATTTTATGCCACAGTGCAAATCACACTTTTTTAACCTGAATAATAAAAGAGAATGTATAACTGTTGCTGTGGTAAAAATTTCTTTAAAGAAAAACCAAATAACAATTTGTAACTATATTACATATACTACGTAACATATGAGAGTTAGATCCTGTGTCAGAGTTAAATCCTGCACTTTTTAACTTTTTTTTATAATGTGAGGAAAAGAATCGGAGCTCTTCCACTAGGCTTGTGCAACATAATTTACTCATATGGTTTTATATGATTTTATACTGCCACAATTTCTAGTCATTACATGTTTTGCGTAGGTGCTCCCAATTAAAAAAAAAAAAAAAAAACACAGTATGCTAGTGGGAGTTTTCATGCAAAAATACGCCAAGAAAATCCCTCAAATAAATCCTCCTAAATACAAATAAAAGATAAACCGTTCGAAATACTAATCTGGAATGATTTGTGCAGTAGTTTTGAATGCTCTGATATTAAATGGCACATCCTTGAAGCTCCGCCCCCTCCTTTTATCAGATTTACCTAGTCTTGAATAGCCGTGTGGAAACCTCAGTTTCTGTGGTAAATGTAGATGTTCTGAGTGCATTTATGTAAAAATCTCCAAGCATAATAATGGGTAGGGAATCACTTTGTTCTCAAAAAAAAAAAAAAAGTGCCTTAGTTTCTTTATGGCACAGAATAGACAAGAAACATTTGAGATTCTGGTCCTTATGCATGTGACTGCATCCCACAATTCCTGGAGATCTATCCATGAAACTCCTGTTCCACCTGGGAAGATCACTGAAGAATATTGAACTCAGTGTTATGTTCATGAAACATATGAATCGACTTTTGCTGCCATGACACACATTATCATGCTGTGGGTAGCTATTAGAAGATGGTCAATTTTTGTCATGAAGCAATGCACATTTTCAGAAACAAGGCCCAGAGATTCTGTGGCATTCATATGATTGAGTGATTGATTGATTGATTGTTAGGTCCAAAGTGTGGCAAAGAAACATTCCCCACACCATTATACCAACTCCACCACAAAGCCAGTCTATACTTTCTCAGTCTTTAACTGTCGAGTTTTGGTGATGCCCCACTGAAACCCAACATGATCACAACATGCCTGTTGTGGTTCATCTGCCTCAATTTTCGACATGTGCATTCTGAGATGCTTTGCTTCTCACCACACAGAGTATACAGTGTGATTATTTGGGTTATTGTAGCTTTTCTGTCACCATGAAACAGTCTGGCAATTCTCTGGTGACCTCATCAAGCCACTTCCATCACTTCCATATATAAACATTGCACTTTTGGTTTTCATCTCTCCTGTACAGGTCAGAGCTCAGATGTATTTAATCACTGCGGAACAGCGGATCCAGACTGAAATCTCTGACCATCTGAACACAGGGCAAGCGTTTTTTTAAGGATTCAGTTAAAACTCTACTGTAATTACTGCATTGTTTACTGTACAGTACTGCAGAATCACCTAAAAATCCACCATCCCGCTGAGTTGTAATGATTACTGTTGCTGCAAGCATTTCCTGATAGAGCACAACTGATAATATTTTCCTTCTCATGCAATCCTTAAAGCTCAAATGCTGGCTGGAAATCCTTGTTTTCCTGTCGTTTTTAGGCTCTGAAGGTTTTTAGGTTCTGGATGATTAAATTGCTAAATCTTTTTTTTTATTGATAAATTGAAAGCAGGAAAAAATCAGTGTCTCACAAGTCCGCAATCCACCGCTTTAAATGCAAACAGATAAAAGTACAACATGTCATTTTTATTAAAATAAATATATAAACTGTACAATTGTTGGCAAATTGCTCTGGTTTAAGAAGAAAGGCACAGTTGCACAGTTACACAATGCCCTGCGTATCACGTCACGTTGTCTTTGCGTCTTCGTTTTCCTATAACAGTGATGTTCCTGTCGAGTTTTATTCCTTATGTATATAGTAGCATATACTACCGTGATCTTCAGACCCAGTTAAACTCCCTTAAGCTGCGGATCTATCATGAGCCAGTGTGTTGTTGCAATGAGTCAGGACTGTCCAACACGCAGACAAGGCCATTGTATCATCAATCGCCTCCACCCTGTGGATATATATTTATTTCTCACTTTATTATTTTTGTCATCCCAAAAAACGGGGAAGGAAAGATAAATAATGAAAGTGGAAGTCGGTACAAAAAGCCGAGGGCAGACAAACGGGCAGTAAGAGACAGAGAGAGAGAGAGAGAGAGAGACAGAAAGTGAGCGACAGAGTGAGAGAAAGTGAGCAAAAGAGAGAGACAGAGAGCTCAGTAGAGCAGAGCTGTACTAGTAGATTATAGCATTCCTGCTACAGGGATCATTTGGCCCCCGAAATGAGCTGCTAAACTCACAAACACGGCAACTGCGCTGAAATCTCATTATACAGCTATAGACTAGATTAACACTATCAGGACTTCATAAAAAATAACACACACACACACACACACACAAGAAAAACTGCAGTGCTTTGCCTTCATCTAAATGAACCCAAACTCTAATGCTAACTAATGTAATAGTGCTTTAGCAGCCAAGCCTTGCAGACACAAATGGCATCATTAAAAATCAGTGTCTTATGCAAACCAATTAAACATGTGCAATGATAAATTACTAACAGTTCCTCAATTAGTATTATTAGTATTGACCTTGTTCTATGTCCAGCAGCAAAGCAATATTATGAAGATTATAAAATAACAAGTATAATCCTCTTCCCTCCTTGTACAAATCTAAAATGCCTTCATGCACCATTTCCCAGTTTGTATTAGAAGCAAAAAGTCTTTTCTAGTCATCTTAAGTAAACCGCCAGTATTTATTAAAGCTGTAAACAGTTTTGATTACTTGCTTTGATCATATGAAGCACAGCTAGCACCAAAACCCTTCTCCTGTAAGAGCCTCACACATTGCATAAGAACACCACTTCACAGAATTACAATATCTCATCTGTTGTTATTGAATAGCGAATTAACATTCAATGCCATGGCTGTTTTTGCAGCACTATATGAAGACCAATTCAACTCTGCAGACCTTTTTTTATTCTGAATATTAATGTTCAATTTTCATAGACCAAAAAAAAAAAAAAACAAACACAACCTGTAACTGTCAAATGAAGCTTCAAATGGGAGATCCATGCACAATTTAACACAACCATGAGCACTGGTTAGAATGAAGAAAAATGCTTATCATACTGCGGCAAGAAGAAGAAATCTAACAGTTGGTTGTTTGGTTAAAAAAAGTCATAGGTGAGTAAAAAAAGGGTTTGTGTAATTTGCTAGAAAGTAAGAAAACTAGATCAGATAAACGGACACCCTTACCCAGAACACAATAAGACTTACTGCTTATCGTACAAAGACTTATTCCACCCATGTTTTTTCAGAATACATATTGGACTGCAATATATGAGAGAAACCGTTTTTTTTTTTTTTTTTTTTTTTTTTAAAAAAGAAGGAATATTGTCTTTCGTATCTCTTGAGCTGCAACATAAATCACTGCCTTGGAAAAGCACAGGAGGTTCCTCCAAAGATCACAGGCATTTAGTATTTCACTTACCAGAGTTGCTGTAATATTACAAAAAAAGGCACGCTATTATGCTAAGCTTTTGTTTTTCTGAATTCTTCCCAAATTAAACTATTTGTTTTGCTATTAACTTTCTGTGCCGTCTTTGACACGGTGGCACCCAATTATATCAGGTGTTCCTGCAGGGAATTATCGTAATGTAAAGGTGATATGCAAAAGATGTAGGCTGTTCAATCACTGCTACTCAGAAGCAAAATCTCATCAGCAGCGGGAAAGTATGGGCTCGCTTGCTTCCCTAGCTCCAGATTTAGATAAGCATCTAGTGCTCAACAAGGACTGCGATTGGAAATCCTGAGCATGACAGTGGCAGAGCCTAGCTGCAGATGCAGTGTGGGAGTTAATGCTAGACATCTGGGCTTATTAAGAAAAGTGTCTGTCATGGTAGTCATGGTGTTTTGAAGGTGTGATGATTCAGATTTTTAAGTCGAAGAGTCTTCCTACAGACTTCTCCTTCTACTTCAGAGTCATGCTTGACTTCTTGGTTGTTTCTCTGAATAAGAAACTCTTTACCCAGTCACGGACTTGATGGTGTATGACCTCCTCTAGGGAGTCACGTACAGTATGTGCCGTATTCTTTTCATTTTAAATACTGGATGCTAGGATATTACATGGGGTGTTAAAAGTCTTTAATTAAACTCTAATAACCAGAACTTTGCCCTAGACTTGTTTTGATACATCCTTGGTATTCATAATGCTGTTCTCTTAATTATTGCTGGATATCTCTGGAGAATCTTGTGCTTTACTTCATGTGCTAATACCTTAACTTACTTGAGTTTACTTTGTGCTAATACTTACTGTGTTATTTACGGTACCGTACTGTCATATTTATATTGTTAAATGTTTACCTTCTGTAAAGCTGCTATAAGACAATGTCCATTGTTAAAAGCGCTATACAAATAAATTTGAATTGAATTGGATTGAATTTTATCGTTATTTGCGCTTCCTGTCAGAAACTACCTGCATTTCACGGCCTATGTACGTGTCCAAGGCTCAATAACAATAGAGTTGAATCAGATCTGATCTGATCTGCTGCTTTATCTACACACAGGTCACCTCTATTCAACTAACGATAAGACTTTAAATGGCAACTGATCATTTATTGGATTCACAGCATTTGGAGTGAATACTTTCACAACCTGTACATTTTAATTTGTAAAAACAAACCACTTTGTTCTACAGCTCATTATTATGGTGTATTTGCATACTAGATAATATCAAAAACAGCAGCTACCGCATCCTATATACTGTATATATATTTTTTAAATCCTTCATTTATGACTACGGAGTAACTGAAAATGAATGTTTTAAAATTTTCAAATGCTATACAATGGTTAATTTTAAAATTGGGATGCAAGTAAACGAGAAAGAGAAAAATGTAGCATGCTTCATTTCATCTGCACTCAACTGTACGTGCTTCTGGTCTCATCAAGATTCTTGCATTTCAGAAATATGGATCAGAGTAAATTCTATCTACAAGGCAGTGAAATACCAAACTAATGAATCTGCATTAAATATCAGCCATGATACTGAATTTGATTGAACATTTATGACAATACTACTGTGTATGATACCGATCCTGCTCTATATGTGTGTGCAGGTTCATTCATGCCATCAATTATATATTCTTCATTTGTAACTATGTACATCATGGACATGATGTTTTCTTTCTTTATTTGAAATGTGTCAGATGATCTCTATTAATAAAAGTGAAAAAACACTACCAGACACCTGTTCTGTATTATAATAGAGTTATTATTAAAAACAATTTAAAAAAGGCAGTCACATGGATGTCATATTAACATTTCAATTGCCAGATTCTTGTACTGACACAGTGTCAGAGAGAGACGTGGGCTATTACACAATAGAAGCGCATGAATCATTAAGCGTTAAAATGTATTTTTCTCCTTGATAACGTGAAGCCACACAGGGAGCAGCAGAGGAGCAGAAAGCCTCAGACGGTGCTGATTCCACTGTGGTGCAAGCTGATAGGAAACATACCACCCAGTTTATCTAAAATGTCCACACAATCCCACACACAACGTATCTCACTGAAACGACACCAAAATGCACCACTTTACTAAAGTATGGTGTATAATTTGGAATATTCATAAACCTCATTAAATGATGCTAGAATACAGATATCTATTCAGCTTATTCTTGATAAATAATTGAATTGTGTATATTGTGTAAATAAAAAAAAAAAAAAACTTTCACACTTTCAATATTCTCACACACACCGCTGTGACCTGTTGTGCACCGGAACTGAGCTGTAATTTTTAGAGAATATTAATATTTACTGAATGACACAAAAAAGGGAAGTAGAGTCTCTTACCTTTTTGGGTCAACATTTTCCAGCTGATTGCAGGCTCTGGTTTGCCGTTAGCCAAACACATCAGTGTGACGCTGGAGCCTTCATTCACCACCAAACTGTTTGAGAAGTTGACAATTTTTGGAGGGACTGAAAGAGAAGGAACAGAAATAGATTTTTTTTTTAAATAGTCTGGTTCCTTTTAAGGTTTCTTCCTAATATCATCTCAGGGAGTTTTTCTTGTCACCGTTGCCTCCGGCTTGCTCATTAGGGATAAATTAGAATTTTAAATTTGATCATTTACAGTCTGAGTTTTTATATTTCTGTAAAGCTTCTTTTGCGACAATGTCCGTTGTCAAAAGCGCTAGACAAATAGAATTGTATTGATATAATTTAGCTTATATTTCACATCAGAAACCACAATGAAACTTTAGCACAAGAGCAAACACTTACAAAATCAAACACTCACACTTCATGAGAAAGAAAAGTACCGGTTGTACTTATGCCAAGTGAACATTACAGTCTCAGAATCACTGTATGGCATACACTACCTGACTACATCATATGCAGTCTGTTGCTTTGTGGACGTGTCAGTGTACACACAGTGTAGATTTTCATGAAGAAATGACAGATGAAGTTTTCTTGACAGTCAAATAATACACTATGTCTTTGTGAAATAATAAGAATGAGAACTGAACTGTCTATCATGTGACCGGCTTGGGAAACTGCCTGTTGTGGTTTTTTCTGTAGTATTGATAACAGGATAAAAAACTATAAACTGTGGATGAAGGATAACTTTGGGGAGACAGCAAGGTTGTGTGTTCTGCAAAGAGAACTGAAGCTATAGAGCGAATAATCATCCTTCATGCTGTGTGACGCCAGGAATCTTTTTTTATTATTACTATTATTTATGCTCTTCCTACCATCCTTTTGGATATGACATGTCAAATATTTGTTATAGAAACAGTATTATTGTGCTAACATTATGCCCTGAAACAAATATATGGATGGCAACAGTGGATTAAGAATTTCCTCTGTGAGTCTCTTCAGTGTTCTTGTTATTGTTGTAGTGGTGCAGAATTTCTTCCCAAGACTTTTTGACGCTTAAAAATATTGGAGCCTCTGTAGCCCGATCAAACTGTGTTGGGAAATCACTTTCGTTACAGGAGCAGTCGCAATGTTTGGATGCAGAGCATCTTGTGCAGAATGTGTTTGTTAGGGGATTGAATTGGAGGAATTCAGGTCTTGCAGAATCCCAAAATTATTTTGAGACAAACCCAAATAAATAAATAAATAAATGAATAAAATAAAATAAAATAAAATAAAATAAAATAAAATAAATAAATATAAAATGTATAAATAAAAACAAGCAAACAAACAAATAAATAATTAAATAAATAAATAAATAAATAATATGCATTTCTTGCTCTTCTTCAATACAATTCCACACCTGACTGAATCCAAGACCTTTGTTTCAACTCAGCTCCTGTTTTGTTTGCCAAAGCATATCTCAGAAATGCCTGGTGGAATAACCCAGATATACTGGAAACCAAAACAGAGATATGGCAGCCAGAATGTGCTCTCTCATACACCCTTTTAAGTCCTTGGCTTAAAAACAAACATAAAAAAGCACAGGCAGGACTGTGAGCGATGTTCTGAAATGCTGCAATATCCTTTCCGCCTGCCTCAAGGTGCCAATATATTAACTAAATATTGATAAATGTTTTTTTTTCCCTCTAAAAATGGTACCATTGCTCACTTGTTTTACTCGTTTTGTACCCCAGGGACATAAGGAACATCTCTGCTAATACCATGACAAAATGCAGCATCTTTGTGTTTTAAGCATGAGGAAATATTGCTGTACTGAGCGGCTAATAAAGGTGCAGGGCTGAAATGGAAATAAAGCTGTTCCAGCCTCTCACACATACTTGCAAGCACTCACAGGCATGCGTGGGTGGAAATATTTAAAAGGCCAGAGATCACCGCAGTCTTTTCAGGCTAGTAAGAGTGACACAGAGGGAATCATGGGAAATTTCACGTATCAGGGTGGTTTCGAAGGACCTTTCGTATTTTGAAAGCTCAATACAACATTCTCAAGCAGAGAGAAATATTAAATAAAAATCGAATAATTTGTAGTAGCTCTTTTATTCATTTATTGAAAGTCTTTGCATTTCGAACTTGATTTGAGACATTCTGTTTAGACATGACACCTTCTTTAAACGTTTTATTAAATAGTAATAACATAGAGAACCTAGTAATGTGGTGACGCTTTGAATGCATTTAAAGCTTCCACATAACCTTTATGGATTAGTGAGACAATAAAAAACATCTTGTCATGTGAATGTACTGCATAATCAATCTCATTAAGATAAATATGCATTCACAGGAAGCTACTATGTATAAGCTGATGCTTAAAGCACAGTTGACATTTTTAAAAAATCAGTAAAGATGCATCTGTCTGTTACAGTTTTCTTGCTTTAGCATCTTTAGTGGCCTTTAAATGTGTTAGAAAAGCATGAAATGATTTCATCGCTTAGAGTCAAGCATGAGGCTGGAAGCTAAATGCAGGCTCAAAGTGTTTTCCTTAAAAACCACTAGCACTCAACACACAAGGACAAATCTAAATTTGTCATCAAAACCAGGCGATCTTTAAACACAACTTGCAGGCTATGGGTCAAAATAACACAAAGCAACAAAGTTTTTTTTTAATAATGTATAAAATCTGTGTTATTTCAGGGGTTTGTGCATAAGAAACAGTTGTGTGTGATCAGGGGAGGTGGGGGGACATGTGACTGGTCAGATGGACTGAGAATTCTGGGACATGTGGTTAAGATCGCTGAAGATTCTGGGAGTTTGAGATGTGACCTATAGTTTATAGGTTCCATATTTAAACTAATATAAAGTAGGATGGATTAGTAAGTGTGTCAAAAAGTGTGTCATGTTACAAGAAGATTTGGAGCCTAGCCTTATTCACATCAGATTTATAGACGGTTATAAATGAACAAAAACATGGAAGACCTTCTGTTGGATTTGTAGTTGGTGTCATTTTCTGTCTGATTATACTAGTTGCTTGGTTATTTATTTATTTATTTATTTATTTATTTAGTTAGTTAGTTAGTTAGTTAGTTAGTTTTAACTTGACACCTTAAATGTTTCGGCTTTCTGTTTGTTTTCTGTCCAGATTTCTTAGTGACACTCAAAGGAATGAAAAAAAGAAAAGAAAAGAATATTATTATTATAGTTTATTTAAAAAGTAAAAAAAAAAAATCTCCAAGAATATATAAATATATATCCACCTATTCATCACGCTGCTTATCCTACTGGGTCATGGGGAAACCTGGTGCTCATATATTACAACTTTAACAGGGGAGCTTATAAGTTTAATGTTGTCTTTGCCTGAAGAGAGATAGTGTTATTTAAGGTCAAAACATTTCATCAACCATTTGTTCAATTTTCCATTAAAATGATCCAGAGTTTCAAAAAGTGTCAAAGGACAGTGCACTTTAGCCCGATATCTCCAGAGAGAACCGAGCTTTTATAGCACATCGATGACTGCAATTGTGCTGCATAAAAAGAGTGAAGATCCTTTGGAGGCTATTAACCAACTCCCACAATAGAAATGAAGATCTGAAGTGTGAAGAGTTGAGAAGGATTTGCTTTTGTTGAATATTAATTGTTGGAGCGCTTTAGGTTGTGAATATTTATCTTCGGTTTGTTTTCTTTCGGGAAAAACACATTCTTTGAATTGTAAGTTACATCCTCATAAGCAAACCAGATGCTGCTCCATGTTGACATAATTATCAAAGTAACTCAGCTGGTAAATGTGACAGGGAGAAGATTTTTTTTTGGAAGCAATAAAAATAAAGAGTAATGAAAATGTCACAAACACTACTTGCTGCTATTGAGTACAGATGTTATTATGACATATGTATAATGTCGAGGGGGGTTGATTTGCATTTCAAAGCTGCAATCTTAACAAAGGTTGCCATCGCTGTCTGGGTGTGTATTCACACAGCGTAGTACAACTGTTTTATCCTGTTTCAGCCTTTATAAAGACGGGCAACTATTAATAATTCATCTAATGCCAACTAAATTCCACTTCCTCGCCAGAAATAACAATATAGTTGTAAAGAGAGTGCAATACAGCAGCACGATGCTACAGTCTATGTACTTATTCATTCAGTGCAAGGACAGCCAATAACAAAATCCTTTCCTTATTTCAGCTCAAGATCTTAAATTGAAAAATTTATATTCAGAATGCATTTCAGCCAAATGTCTTGAATGGCTGTCCATGACGATAAATAGTACCTAATAAGACCCAAAATGTAGCAATAAATCTTACTAAGAGTTAGCTGTATTTTACACTTACTGAGCACTTTATTAGGAAGTCCTATACACCTGACCATTCATGCAAACATCTAATATGCTAATTAGCTGTACAATCTCTACAGTAATGCAAATACAGAGATAAGGGCTTAAGGTAATGCTTACGTCAATCATCAGAATGGAGAAAAAGATTGATCTTAGTGACGTTGTTTGGTTGTTGACGTCAGAGGGGCTGGATGGATCTCCAGGGATTTTCCTACACATCGCTGTCTTGAGATTAAAAAATTGTTTATTAATGAAAAATAAATCAATTCAAATAAATTAATAATAACATATTTTGAGAGACAGAGTTTTTTGAGTTTTTTGTGTGTGGAAATTCCATGTTGGTGAGGAAGGTCAGAGGAAAATAGCCAGTTCAAGTCATCAGGACAGGACATATAATAAAAGTATAATAACACAATACATCAAACCTTGAGGTGGAATGGCTGAAACCTTAGTAGACCACATTGGGCTCTGTGTCTTTCAGCCACAGAGAGAAATCTGTGGGTGCAGTGAGCACAGGATCACCAAAACTGCCCAGCTAAAGACTGGAAAAAGACCAGATGATTTTTTTCTTATCTTCAACATTCCCATTGCAGCCTCAGATACCTGTTTCTGGCTGACAGGACTGGAACCTAATGTGGTTTTCTGCTGTTGTAGCCCATCCGCACCCATGTTTGATGTTCTGTATGTTCCGAGATGCTCATTTCAGTTGTAAAGAGTGATTATTTGAGTTACCGTGTCCTTCTTGCTGGCTTTCCGCTGACCTCTCTTATCAACAAGACATTTTCCAACAACAGAACTGTCACTTACTTGATGTCCCTTTTTTTTTTTTTTTTTGGTATTTTACAGCATTCTGTGTTAACGTTTGAAACTGTTGTGTGTGGAAACCCCAAGAGATCAGCAGTTTCTTAAATTTACAAAAAACCCAGTCTGCCATCAACAATCATGTCACAGTCAAAATCAATGAGATCACAATTTTCCCCCATTCTGATGGTTAACAGCTTGCACAAGCACTGTGCATAAGGGAATAATCTACCAACTGGAATAATGCAATGCAATGCGTCAAACAGGTTTTGTAATGTGATAATGTATGTGAAAGAAATGCACCACCATATATACAGGATATGGTAAATCAGTGGTTATGGCATTGGACTACTGATCAGAGGGTCATGAGTTTGAACCCCAGGACTACCAAGCTGTCACTGCTGGGCCACTGAGCCTGCAAGGTCCTTAACCCTCACTTACTCAGTTGTATAAATAAGATAAATGGATCAGGATGTCTGCCAATTGCTGTAAATATACACAGTACTTCAGCAAAACCGATCTCTGTTCAAATAAGAAAGTGGTCAAAAATAGGAAATACAACAAATGCTAATAGAAGTCTGTTGGGGCAGGACTTACACTGCCTCATGTTGTGGGTGGAGCAGTGAACTGAACAGTTATAGAGTTTACCAGATTAAACCTACTCTGTACTCACCAAAATCCTGTCTTGTAGCAAATAATCAGATATATTAATATATTTACACAAACATGTCGTCAGCTCTCAACTTAATATTCACTAGATAGCAGCATACAGCATAAGCTAATTATATTAGCCTCTCAAGTTTTACTTTGTTTGAGGCTGTGTAATAAATCTATCGGTCACCAGTACCAGTTGAATAGCATACATTTTATAGTTATGCAAAACTGTAGTTGTAGCTCTAAGGTTTAAGAGCAGCTTCTCAATCTTTTAGTGGCAACGTACCCTAAAGCACTGCACGATTAATATTTCGTCTAACGCAAGGAGCGCTAAGTGATATCTCCTCTACCGTATGGTGGACAAAATGGGATTAAAAACACAAAATCACCTTGTAAATCACATTGACTTTCTACAAGAAGACATTCCAAAAATATTTTTTTGCAGCACAGCTTTAGAGAAGGGGGGCACGGTGGCTTAGTGGTTAGCACGTTCGCCTCACACCTCCAGGGTTGGGGGTTCGATTCCCGCCTCCGCCTTGTGTGTGTGTGGAGTTTGCATGTTCTCCAAGTGCCTCAGAGGTTTCCTCCGGGTACTCCGGTTTCCTCCCCCGGTCCAAAGACATGCATGGTAGGTTGATTGGCATCTCTGGAAAATTGTCCGTAGTGTGTGATTGCGTGAGTGAATGAGAGTATGTGTGCCCTTCGATGGGTTGGCACTCCGTCCAGGGTGTATCCTGCCTTGATGCCCGATGACGCTTGAGATAGGCACAGGCTCCCCGTGACCCGAGGTAGTTCGGATAAGCGGTAGAAAATGAGTGCGTGAGTGAGTGAGCTTTAGAAAAACAGGATCCAATGTAGTTGAGAAATGAGTGTATCAGTCAGTAAGAGGGGAGCAGTCACAGATGCTACAACATGACAGCTGATGATGAGTGAACTGTAAGTTTGCTCATATGTGTGGCAGCTCTAAGAGTATAGTAAGAGTTTTGACCGCAGTCTTTATTAGTTCTGGGGCAAAGAAATCTTGATGTATCATTGTGAGGCATTTTTCAAATACGGGTAGCAACCCAAAACAACCAAAGCCAATAAAGTGCTTATTGTGAGAGAGTCTCTTTTTTATTGCACAGTCAGTCACACAGCCAACAGAGGCATGTGCTTGTGCACGTGTGTGTGTCTGTGTGTGCGTGTGTGTGTGTGTGTATGTGTGTGCTTTTTTCTTCAGGTAGAGTAAACCATACTAAATTGGAATTTTAACAGTGTAGTGCCATCCTATCAGTTCTGTGGACAGGTTTGAGCTCTTCAATCTAAACATAAGTCAATGGGAGGTCCTGCTGAATCAAACTAATAAACTAATATCCCACTTTTCAATGTTATATATAAAACAGATTATATATAACCACAGCCTCATGAATGAGTCATGGTTGCTCCATGTTATTAAGTCGGGACCTGAGATGCAGCACAGCAATGTTAAGAAAAACCTTGTTAAGGGAATAGAGGATAGGATGACTAATTTAAGCATGTTTATCTTTATCTGCAAAAACATAAAGCCACATTTTAAACTATAATTTTTTAACCCTTAGGCCACATTTATTTAAAGTGTGAAAATGAGATGTTCTGTGAGAATTTTTTTTTTAAAAAAAGACTGCATATTAATAATTAGCAATGTATCGCTACAGTCTATTGGAGTCTTATTGACTAGAGAAGGTTTCAGGCCAATTTTGTATTTATCCATTATTATATTTATTTTCTCAGATACTCACTTTCGAACCTTAATTAAAGCAACAATTTGTGCATTAATCTGATCTTACACTTGGTTTTATCACATGAAACTGTCCTTGTCTCGACCCTTATGGATGTGTCCATTTCTAAACCCACTTGACTTATCATTTTCTGCGTATGGACATTTTCTCCAATTTTTTAATGATTTTCTCTACACATTATAGCCAACTGTAGATACATAGTCTGTAGCTATAGGTGTTTTTTTCCTGCCATTTTTCTACCCAATTTGGACATCTGCCAATTTTCCCCCAGCAGTCAGGGTTAAGAGTAACATGTGTGTCCTCTAAAAGCCAGCTAACTGCATGTTTTTTTGTAAGTGCTGTTCATGTTGTGTCACAGGTCGGCATTGCACACTTACAGGAAAGCTCCTGTGGCTCCCAGCCATGGACAGACCATCTATCTTTTATATCATCTATCTTAAATATTTACATTTTGAAATTAATTACACACTAATAATCTGATAATGACAGACATGAATATTCATTCAACAAACATGAATATTCACTTAGGACATGAAAATATATTAAATATATAAACATTTATTTTGTTTTGCTTATAATAAAAGTACAAAAAAAACATTATAAAGCTATATACTGTACAGTGCAAAAAATGACATCTTAGAAAGTGAAAATATCTTGTACATGGGCAAATGTATGAAATCTTTCTTATTAGGAGTTAAATCACATAAGATAATTCTAATTTAAACTTTCTCAGAATTTATTCCTTGAAAGAAGGAAAATTATCTGCCAATAATATAAAAAATCTGAAGTTTGTTACGAGTGCATGAAATAATCTTCAATATATTTGATATACAATAATCTGATAATAAGAAACTTGTTACATTTGCCCATATTCAAGATGTTTGCAGTTGCTAAGATATAAATAATTTTGCACTGTAAACATTTTCACAAGCAACTATTTTTACTCTTTCTTGAGTAGTTATTCAGTTAGGATGACTGATTTTCTTTAACCCGAGTCATTAGATACGTCTGGAGGGACGTCTGGAGGGACTGCAGCTACAGAGACCGGAACTAAATCTGTGTTCATGGCATTTTCTTAGAAAACAAAGTAACTCCTAACTCTATACTGAAATGGACTATTTGACAACTTTGTTAAAGAAATCCAATTGATAAAGTAACAGACGAATAATTTTATGCATTATAGTTTGTATAGTAAAATTATAAAGTATATATAGTTACTATTGTTGGACAATGTAAGTAGAATAAAACACAATACGGTGTCATAATGATAAAAATACCTAGCAATGGGTCTAAGGAATAATGTTTTAAACTAATGTAAATATAATTCAGATTCCACACACATATAAAACATGAAATTAACTCACCTCATATTTTTGGCACGTATCTCAAAATGAAGTATTGCCATAGCAGAATCGAGGGCAATGGCAAAAGAGTGAGTCAGATTCATGTACACAGTACAGTTTTTTTTTCTGTCACTATAGCCGTCAATGTCACTGTTACTGCGTAAAAGTACATATAGTTTGGTTTGACTGGCAAGCTCTGTGCATTAGGTAAAGGCTTATATGGAAATAGGTGAAGAATATGTCATGAACAGTGTAGCTTTAACGAGACAGACCTCATGTTAAAACTATATAATACACAATTATAGAGTTATAGGGAAATTATTTATAATCTCACTATTCAGTGTCACCCAGATGAGGATGGGATCCATTTTAAGTCCTCTCAAGGTTTCTTACACTCAGGGAGCTTTTATTTGCCACCCTTAGCCTTTAGCTTGCTAATTAGGTATAAATTTAAATTTATCATTTCTATTCTGAATTTATATATTTCTGTAAAGCTGCTTTTTGTCGATGTGGACATTAAAAAAAATAACACTGAAATGAAAGTGTATAATTGTATTAAACATCTTAGTGTATTAAAAGTTTACATAACTATAATATAAAATTTGAAATATAATGCATTTTAAAAGGCAGTTAAACTATTGTCATTTCTACAATAATAAAATAAAATGTGTGTAATATATAAAATATGTGTTTAATAATGTATTTAGTAATGTTTAATAATGTGACACTGGACTGTCACTGTCACTTTAACTCTGGACTTGCACAGCTCCACTTTATACACTATATACACTATTTACACACCATACTGCACATGGACACTTTAAGGATAATCTTTAAAAACCATACACATTCATGTATATGTATATTTATGTATATGTATATGTATATACTTTATTTTTCCACTTATATTTTCATATTTTATATAGTTTTTTTATATAGTTTATACTTTTTTTATTTATCTAGCTCCTTTTGGTTTTGGTTTATTTTTTTTATCCTAAATTGCATTCTTTTTTTATGCTTATATATCGGACAGATGCAAAAAGCATTTCACTGCATGTCCTACCCTGTATGTACTGTATGTGACAAATAAAATTTGATTTAGATTTTTTTAACAGATACATGTACAGATATGAATAATATGTCATTTGGTTAAGTCTACTGGAAAGTCTCAAATAGAGACCGATTGTAAACTTGGGTTATGTAGTTGAGGTTGGGGAACTGACTCAACCAATTCGCAGATCATACTGACAGTGCTGACAATTTCTACCCCAGAGGAATTTATTGTGGTAGGATTAATTTAAAAAATGAACATCCTCCAGTTTAGGACATGTCATCGAGTTTAAATCCAAACACAGACAGATACAGATATTTCATCACCAGAAACATGTTTAACATCTAATTTACTAATGAAAAGTCCCAGTCACAAAAAGTCCCAGTCACTATTTTAAAATGTACTAGTACAAATAAAATATTTACAGTATTTTATCTTTAATTAATACCCAAATACATGTCCCATCATTATCGTTATTGTCTTTAACAGAAAAAAACTGAACTTTAATATTAACCTGTGTGAAAAGTAAGCACTGTGTAGGTGTTAAACTGGAGATGGAATTACTGTGCTGAATGTTTTACTGAAGCTCTCTACATACTGGAGTGGTTATACATGTAGAGGTGGTGTAAAGTAAATATCACTTGAGTATCTCTGGGATTTTAGTCCTGCCTGTGTTTGTATTACAGAACGCACATACACAGGATTCTGTTATATTCTGTCAGTAAAAGGTAAGTTTTATCTTTCATACAAATCCACTGTATTGTGTTCTATTCTACTGACGTTGTCTGATGTTGTCTGGTTACTTCTAACCAAAGTCATCCAAGAAATGACAAATGGTGAACCAGCAAAAAGGTCATGAGAGCTCAAGGCTCACTGATGTACCTGGAGAGTGAGACCTTGCCCATCCAAACGTTGGGTACTGGCATTACTGCAGATGTTACTTTGGCGTGTATCACCTAACTAAACACTACAGACCAAGTAGACCACTGCATAGCAACAGTATCCCTGAACCATGACACACTACAAAAAAAGTTCAGGAATGTTTTGAGGAACATGACAAAGAGTTCAAGGTGATAACTCAGTCTGGAAATTCCCCCAGATCTCAATCTGATCAGGCATCACTGGGATTTCCTGGACAAACAAGTCCAATCTGTGGAGACCGCACCTTACATGACTGAAAGGATCTGCTGCAATCGTCTTGGAGCCAGAAATCACAGAACACCTTCAGAGGTTTTGTGGGGTACATGCCACAATGGGTCCTACACATTATTAGACAGATGGATTAAATGTTCTGGGTGATTGGTGTACTTGAGAATAACTGGTTATATATTTACTTAAATAGCATAATAATAGTATGTGTATCTGAATATTAATAACCTAATAGTATCTGGCCCAGCCCACTCCCACCTCACACTTTATCAGAGTGGTTTGCTTGCTATACCCCAGGCGACATCACCTCTTCCTTCATTCCTTCAAACGCTTGGAGAAACACGTAAACTTACTTACATATACATCCCCATACAGTCTCTTTGCTGCTACACATACCTTAAAATCAAGGACTGAGGAGCTCTGAGCTCTCTATGGCAGAGTGATTGATATCTGTTTGAGCTGTGAAAGGCAGCAGACTTCAAATTCAACACCTGTGAGCTCAATCTCTCAAACAGCCCTCTCCAGTGAACAATACCACCTAGGCTTTGGTAAATGAGGAGAAAAAATAACTTGAGAGAAGGGAAATAGAAAAGTCAGAGCAGTAGAGAGATGCACTTGGAGTGATACTTCATACAGTCATACCTGGGTAACATTTCTCCGCTGGGCTATGGTAAAGGCTTTTAGTTCACAAAGACTTGAAGTTTCTGATATGAATAAACACAAATTACTTGAAGGACATGTTACTATTAATGCTAAATTTGGCCTTTCGGTGGTAGATGCAGATAGACGAGGTGTCAGACTACAGTTCTGGTGAGATTTTGTGTAGACCGCTTCCTGTTTTATATAGTCTGACTCCACTCATCAGATACTGCGTGTCGAAGAGCAGGAAAATCACTGTTCAGAACTGTATAGTCCACCTGGAATTAGTTAAGTTCTATGTTCTATATCTAAGTATATATGCTGCTAATGGAAACAACAGATTACAGGTGGTTCTATGAATCACAATTACCAAACAAAGACGGTTACAAATAGCCTCGTTCCACAAAGCTGCACCTTTTTGCAATTAGGTGACAAACACCCAGTTACTCTTTCCTCAGAAGGCCGTTAGACTCAAATTTGAGGTAAGACTATATCCTGGACTTGGTGTGCTTCCAAACTGGTGACAGCAAGGAAGGAGTGAAACCATTCCAAAAACAAGTGTGTGCTTCACATTCTCTAACTGGGACAGGTGTCACATGGAGGAATACAGCTGTCACACAAGCAGTTCCTACTAGCAGAGCTATAACATGGCAGGTATCCCAGGCCAAAAGTGGAAAAACAATACAGAAATTAAATAGAACATAAATCTGAAAAATGTAAATATTTTATTTGCGACACTGTACTTTAATATTGACTTTCATGAATAAGTACTGCACTGATTGATTATGGAAAATCTAGCCAGTTTTCAGTTTATTAAGACTGGACTGCACAAAAAAAAAATGTACTACTTTTAGAACTACATGTCGATGTCTAGTGTAAATGCTTATGAATTGCAGTGTTTTTATTCTTACGGGATTTTTAAATTTGAAATAAATGAATGAATCTCTTACACTACACCTGAATCCAACACCAAAACCAGAAGCCGGTACAGCCATAAATTACTGTGTGGAATATTTATCTTACCTTCTCTGTCCTTTCAGCTTGGAACAGCTCCTACCTAAATGTCAGCTGTACGACAGCCATTTTGTCCTCAAAAAGACAAGCTCAAAATGAAAAAGAGTGTTTAATACTCCTGTCCAATCACTGCGGAATAACTTTAAGAATGAGTCTGCAAAAATGAAACCATTCTTAAATTCATCACCTGAGCACTAAGGAGAAAAACTGCTTGATTGATGAAAAGCTTTTCAAGATTATATATTCATCAATAACTCATTGGTTTCAATAGCTTGTTTGGTAATTACACTTTCTAATAATTACTGTTACTTAAAAGCAGAAAATGAGACAAAACTGACTTTTGATCCAACATCCGTTCGCAGTATTCTCTTCACGGCTTTGACCCCGTATCCAGTTTGTGTGTTGCTGTGAACCATAACCCAATTAAAACATCCACAAACACAAGTCTATAATATTTGATGCAGCTGCAGCAATATTGTTTTCATCCAGGAAATGTCAGATGATTTTACATGCAAATGATGACCTCTTTCATGAGCTGATTATCATACACAAGCTTTAATCAGGGCATGAGTATTTACTTCATCTTCTTCTCAGAAAAAAAAAAAAAGAAAAGTAAAAAGAGATAGAGAAAGACGTTATAGAAAACATCCTGCAGCAACTGTACAAGGGGTAGGGGGCTGCAGTTTTTTTTATGGCAGATATCCCATAATCCATGGTAAAAGAGGATAAAACTCTCCCTGCCATAGTTTGGGCTGTAATCCTCCCTGTAGGTGACTTATATTCAAAAATTAAAGACAAAAATAGCCGCCATCCGTAACAGCCTCTAAGGGGCGAGTTCAGAATAACCGATCTGAGACTTTTAGGCAGTGATAGTTAAAAACAAAGCAAGCAGAGTTATAGCTAATATAAATTCTATCCAGGAGTATTCTTTTTTTTAGGTTGTAATAAAGCGATGTACTAAAAAGCAGTTTTACTAGAAACTGAACACATCACTAAACCATACATGCTTTAATATATGAAAATATGCCCCTTTTAAAACCAGTACATTTTTTACCTTGCTGCAGTAAAAACTCGCAAAACCCGGCTCTAAAATGCCTCTAGAGAGATTCTCATCAAGGGTTTCTGTAAATCTGGGCTTTTACCATGACGTAAATAAATATACAGGATTTATCACAGGAACAAAATGAAAAGGTCAAATATGAAATAAAGCTTAAACATGGTTATAGCCTACAGTCTTGATTTCTTTCCTCTGTACCGACAAGAACACTGCCTTTCTAAATGAAGCACAACAATAGGGGCTTTTTATTTATTTATTTATTTATTTATTTATTTATTTATTATTAATTTATTTATTTATTTATTTATTTATTTATTTGTGTGTGGGGGGTGGGGGTTACAACCACCTATGGTTTTTCCAGTGTTTCCCCACCTCCTGCCCTGAGTGCACTGAGGTAAACTTCAGGTTCTCTGAGAACCTGTGTAGGATAAACGTTATGGAATATGGATAGATGGATGGACGGAGGGATAGATGACAGCAATATAAATATTAAATAATAAATAATATATATTATTTATATATATATATATATATATATATATATATATATATATATATATATATATATATATATATATATATATATATTCCATATTAATTATATGGTCATTTGAATAAAAATGTATTAAATTAAATCCACTTTGGTGAAAGGTGCTGCAATAAAAAGCTCCAAAAATTAAAAAAAAAATTGTCCTAGACCCATGAATGAGGTGTCAAATCGACCGGCTCATTGAGGAGAGGTGTGCTATGACTTTTATAAGCGATCAAAGTGACCTTTTTTCCCATAGACTCCCATTATAAACTTTGAAGGTTTATAACTCGGCAAGCTTTCAAACTATCTACACCAAACTCGGCCAGCTCCTTTAGGGTGATACTCTGAACAAAGTTTTAAATTGGTGTACCGACTGGCCTTCCAGTTGTGCGCCCCCAAAATATGCAAAATCAAAAAGCTTTTTACAACATGGACATGTGACATATCAAAACACTCAGCACAATGAGGAAAACTTCCTTAAGAGTATTCAGATGACATCACATGCTCGTCTCGACTAGCCTCCGGGATTTGCCACGTGCAAGCACCATTCACATTTTTTTCAGGAAATGTACGTTCTAGTTATTATTATTATGCAATAATAATATTATTGTGCACTTTGAATAATGAGCTTAATATTTAAATAGTTCATGAGAAGATCTTTGGGTATTTTTTTTTCCATTCTTAGGGGTCCTTGTCTGCAAAAAGTCTGAGAAGCACTAAACCAGAAACATCAATCTACTGTATAACAACTACTGTTCTTAACTGCTCAAGGCCATCCAGGTTAATATGAACTGTCTGTTAACACTGACTGTCTTGAAATACCTGTATTTTGCACATTGAATTGCAGTATTTTGCTGTAGACACTGTCTGCTATATCTCTTTATTTCTGAGATTCAACAATTTATTTCAGTATCTAACTACTAATCGACGTTTACATTTACATTTACAGCATTTGGCGGACGCCCTTATCCAGAGCGACGCACAAAAGTGCTTAAATCCCTAGCATTGGATACATTAATGCTGTTTCACTAGGTTACATACTTAAGACACCATGAGTTTAAAACATTGTTGTTGTTTTTTGTTTTTGTTTTTAATTAATTAATTAATTTATTTTATAAATGCAAAAAATAGGGAAGACGTGCTAGTTGAAGTAAACCTTAGACATAGACATTGACTTTTTCCACACTCCAACCATGTATGTTCAATTATTTGAGGCATATACATAGAGTTCAACATTTTATCATATTATTTTTACAACATTATGCTTGCTTATATATTATTCACTGACCCCTAAATAAGAATTGTTTTACCACCCACATAGTTGAGTCTGCAACAACTGGCAACTTTTTCCATACAAAGCATAATAAAATACATAAAAAGTTCTTCCCCTCAAATTAACTCAAAGTCCAATCTACAATCATTATTTTAACGATCTTTATAAAAGCAAAATTAGTTTATGTACATCAGACGTGTAGATCCATTTACACCAAAGAGATGTAGTGCAGACTGCAATGCTAAAGTTGTTGCTATGGTTACAAAATATTTCATTACAATCTAGGTAATATTAGAGTCTTGGAGCACTGCACATGTATGTGGGCACTAACCACACAGCACATGGAGACGCAGGCAGGCTCTGTAGGCAGTGATTATACCGGCACTCATTAACCTCAGTTTCTGAATAAGTTTAATTCAAATCACATTTTTTTTGTCGCATTTATGCCCTGCTCCTGATCAACCCACAGTCTGTGCAATTAAGCACAATGGCTCGGCTCCTCACGAGGTCATGATGGAAGTTAATGAAGTTTCCACACATACATGAGGCCTTAAAATCTGCCTTAAAAACTTCGAAGTGTTCACGTATAAAAAGTCTGACTGAGGATGCCATAGAAGTCAGGAGGCTTGAGGCAATTCGAGCTTTTTACTCATACACACAGATGCTAACCACAGCTGAAAAAAAAAAAAAAATTAAAAAACCTGCATGAAAATTAGGACACGCTGGATATGTTCGGCTTTGACCTTGTTCTGCATCGCCGAGTGCCGAGTGCAGCAAATGGCTGCTGCGTGACCTGTGGGGTGTTCCTTCACTTCCAACGCTCGGCTGTTTGGACTGCTGTGGATTAGTTTTGGCATAAACATCATGCGCTTCTACAGACATGATCTTAGCTCAGTTCACGCCCACGTTTTACATAGAGGCACGAAACAAAATGCGAGGATCTTCGACTTTAATTAGTGTACACCTTCTATAATACATCATTTTGTCATTGGTGTCATCTTCTCAGCTCAGATCTGCCACAGTCAAGGAGCTTTTACAGTACAGTGACAGAGGCAGTGACAGACAGAGCTGCATGTTAGGATAAACAGCTCTCAGCTCAGACAGAAACTCGGCATATCGCTTGAAATCAGACGTTCTTCACCTAAAAATTGTTGTCAGCCTTTATTGTTTGTATTTTCTTTCTGACTCTTTATTTCTGTAGTCTTTTGTATGCTTAAGTCCTACTAGAGTAGAGTAAAGTCTTCATAAAATAAATGTACATCTTTTCATGCTTGTAAACATCAAAATACAGAAGCTGCGTCTTCAATGGTGTACTTCACATACTTCTAGTGCAAGCACTGTGCTCATGCTGGGAATCACAGGGAGAGGAAGACTACTGTTAATACCAGAATAATGTGCTAAACCAACCAGAAAAGGAACTGTTGAATATTTGACATTTTACAGCCAGTGCTGCCGTACATATCAGATGTGGACGTGTCACGATGTAAGTAAAAACAACTCATTGAATTTACTTACTTCAAATGTGCCATGCGATTGAATTGTGTAACATTAACACAATCGGTTTAATGTGTATTTTCTGATTCATATTTAACAGTGAGCTAATACAACAGACACATTACCACTGCACTATACTACCATACACACCTAAATTGACATCTATTGTTATATTTTCCATCAGCACCAACATCCTTGCAGGATTTGAGCACTCTCGCTCTATAGCATTCAATCTAGAAATTAGATTTTTTTTTTACTTAAGTCTAGTATAAACAAGGAAAGATCTTGGAAAGATCTGTTTTTATGTAAACTAAACTTATTTTATCTTATGAGTGTGTGTGTGTGTGTCTGTGAGTGTGTATGATGTCCTATGATAGACTGCTATCCCATCCAGGATGTATTCCCACCCAGTGTTCCATGTATAAGCTCTGTATCCAGCGTGACCCTAATCAGGATAAAGCTGTTACTAAAGATGAATGAACGAATGAAATTCAACATACAGAATAATGACACTGCCACATTGTGGCTATGAATTGAAAGCAAAAATGTTTGGGCTTGTATCATTGGTTTCGATTGTATCATTGGTTTCACAGCAATGTGTTATCTGCTGCTAACAAATGACATTAGAAATTGAAAATATGTTGAATATAGTCAAATGCACTTAAATGTATGGCTTATTTCCTATTAAGATTATTAAGACAATTTCAAATATAAGATTATTAAGTCAATTTCTAGATATATTTAACTATTGTTAAGCTTTCTTATGCTACTTGCAGAGAATTTTACTTCTTTCTAAAATAAATACTAGAAATAGGTTTTTTAATATCAGATTTTTGTCTTGTAATCTTTTAAATGTTTGATGCTTGAATGCGACTATATTCAAGATATTCTTACTTGCTGGGTCATTTTTACGTTCATTTATGTTTGATTTGAGACAATCATCAGTACATTAGCACAGTGCACTGTATGCGATCTAAGATACTCCACTTTACTGCCTTTATTAGCATCACAGAATCCTTAAGCTCAGACCAAACCAAGCATATTACTCAAATCCGTGTATTTTATGTACGATCCTCACACCTAATCTTATTAATGCAAGCTTTCACAACACACTGATGATGTGATGCTACAAAAAGCGCATTAACACCTTTGAGAAGAGAAAGCAGGAGAAAACAAGTGCTCTAAAAAGCATTTTAAGCCCAGAGGCAGTAAAGACACAGAGCCGCACATACGCGGTAATCACCCCGGGGCGATGAAGAGAGGGAGGATGAGGAAGAGAAATACAAGAGATGACAGCTTCACTCTCATGCTGTCTAAAGCCTTAATGAACTTAGCTTCATCTAGACCGTCCGTATCGGACAGCATGTAGGCTAAATGCTTACTGGATTTATTTGCCTCGGGCCATGTGCATGAAGAAGAGAAAATCTACATAAATAAAATAAAATTGCTTTCTGAAGATGCAGTGCTGGCTGCACCTAGCATGCATGGTCTTCAGCGCAAACCGTCATTCACAAAGACGTCTCAGTGTTTGCATAATCTGTCCTCATATGGGCCATTACTAACTCGTTTCTCACTCTAAATGAGAAGTAGACATTTGGGGCTCTTTACATATGGAGAGCAAATTGGATTTCTATTGAAATGTGTTGTTTACTCTAGAAACGCTGGAATCTCTCTCTCTCTCTCTCTCTCTCTCTCTCTCTCTCTTTCTGTCACTCTCTGTCTCTCTTTCTCTCTGTCACTCTCTGTCTCTCCCTCTCTCTCTGTCACTCTCTCTCTCTCCATCTCACTTGCACACGTTCTCACCAGCTGCTCACGTCCCAATCTGTCAAACGGCCGCTAAAGCGCTTCCATAGCAGTGTGAGTTGTCTTTTAAAGAATGTGCGCTGTGTCTGTGTTTGTGTTCAGGAGTTGTGCATCAGCTGACCTTAACACTCACACATCCCTAAGCTCTCTCAATCACGCCACTATTCTGGCACCACGTTGCCAAGGTAACAGGGCAGATCGGGCTTCGATGGATTGTTCAATAGGAGCAGTCATTGCAAAGTGCAACCTCTTTGGTTCCTTTCCTCCTGATGACTTAATAACCTTAATAATCTTAGTGTTACGAGGAAATTATTGTTTGGCTGGAATTGCAACGAATAAACCTTTCCAAGTAATAAAGTGAAGTTGCAACATAATTACAGCTCTTTGTCTTCTGAATGTCAGCTAGTCAGTATCTGTTGCTGTTCAAATATATTTCTACGTCCTAATGTTTTAGACATACTGTATACAGCAATTTCAGGACAAGGATGGATTTAAGAAGGTCAGCAGAGGAGAAATAGTGAACTTTTGCTTTAAGATTCTCTACTAAGAGCTTACATCTGCTCATATGTGCCGCTCTTTGGTCTTTGATCTGGTTCTGGTCTAATTGCTACAGTCTAAAGGGCTCTGTTCCGCTCATGTGAGAGAGGAGAGACAGAGCTAATCGAGTCTTCAGAGCACAGCCAATCTGGGTACACACCCCTACTCAGGATCATTCGCAGTTAAAGGGAATATTTCAAGAACTCATCAGCAGGAGTGAAGATTTTTATGCAAATAAATGCTTCCTGTGAAAGAAGGAGTTTGTCAGGTGGTGACCAGTGATAGACATAATAATTAAAATATCACTCAAAATGTAAATAAAATGCTTTGAAAGTGAAGGCAGGTGCATTCTTACCTCAGGGTTTCACACGCTTGAGCATGAGACGTGGCGAGTTTGTGATAATGCTAGCATGTGAACGAGTTGAGGGTGCCAATACTTTAGAATACAAATAGCTTTAAATAGGACACTAGGGTCAGGTTTGCAATTTTATTCAATTATATCCAAATGAGCCAGTAAACAAACACAGAGTACACAATGCCATTTGGGAATCAGTCTAACTTAATATTAGTGGCTTTTATGTTATGGGTAAGAAATCGCCGTAGGAAAACTACGAATCGGGAACAAGAACAATATATATATAATATATTGTAGTCAAATCCCTATATATATACAAATCAAACACAATCTGAAACATTCAGTTTCAATTCAGTTTTTTCAGGACCTGATGGTGATTTGATGACTGTTTAGTTTGACTAATCAATACACGGCATTATTTCAACACCAAAATGTTGCATCCTGTTCCATCTGATACAACATATAAATAGCTCTGTTGTACAAATCACAGAAAAAATTAAAGCACATAAAAAACACCCGTATTTTAAAGCGCCTATTCTAATACATCATATACGTCATTGCTTCCGTAGCAACGGCACGTACGTTATGGATCCGCAAAATCTGCACCTAACAATTAAGAAATAAATAATTTATTTAACAAATAAAAATCTATAGCTCAAGATAAAGTGTTTGGTAAGTAGTCACTAGTGTTTTATACAAGTAGGAGGCGAAGGTATTTTGGGAAGGTTAAAATGTTTTTTGGGACTTACAGTTTCTTGGGAACATGACAAGCTGTATTTTTGTTTTTATGTGTAAATTCAACAGAGAGAGAAATAAACAAGGCATTTGGCAGATGGCTGTTTTATAGCTGCAGTAATGTTTGTGATAACCAGATACACTGTAACTTGCTTTGCAGATCTATGTTCCACTATAGACGGCTAAAATTTAGGGCATACGAATGCTAAAAAATACTGTCAAATTGAGAAATAAAAGACTAGGTAACACTAACATCCCTCCATTTTGGGTCGGTTCTCATCACAATACAGTACCCACACTACCTTTTTAACTCTTTATATATATGAAACGCTGCTATTGTCTTCAACGCACATCGAAGTAAAGGCAATAATTAGTTCGATCGATAGAATCAACCTGAAAATAAATGCCATATGGTAAAGCGCTTTGGGTTGCTGTGCTTGAGATTCCTAAATTTCCACTGTACCTGAATGCTGTGCTGTCACGTCTCAGTGCACAGCCTACTGCAATGACACTGCCATCAATCACATTAACATAAGAGCCACTGAGCAGAGGAAAAAAATGAAATCTCCAAGGTTTTGTGCCCATCAGCATTAATTGCGTAATTATCCACTTCATTAAAAAATGTAATATCATACCTAGAGTTCAAGGTGTTTGTACCAGATATTGAAGAATCTGCTAACAAAAAGCTCTAGTTAATAACACTGCATAAGTCTGCACAAACCCCACATACAGGAACGCGACAGTAAAAAAGCGCTCATACTGTATGCTGGTGGAAAGCCAGCTCACCTTGCACAATAATATGGACAGAGGTGGTTCTGGGCTTGCTGCTGGTCTGAACGGCACACACGTACAGTCCCTCGTCACTCAAGTCTATGTTCTCGATCTTGATGGTGAACTCGTCACGGTTCAGGGTGACCAGGCTGACTCGGGGATCCACGGACCACTTATCCTCGCCGGCATATAGTATACTGGACCTGTTCAGCCAGGCCGTGTGCGTCACGATATTGCCTTGAGAACAACTGCATGAGAGAAAGACAGACGATATGACAGAGTTACACTTTTGCTGAGCAGAAATGCAGAAAAGCAAAAATAGATATACAAGAATATAATTTTAAAAATCCTTGCATAAGTATTGGCATCCCCTTTAACACAAGGAAGTGTTGCAACCTAGAACTGAAATGGATTTAACTGGGATTTGTGTCTTGAACCGGAATACATATAGATACACACCCACACACATGTACAGTATATATATATATATATATATATATATATATATATATATATACAGTATATATATATATATATATATATATATATATATATATATATATATATATATATATATATATATATATATATATATAAGGTAAGGATTGCAGAAAAAGATGCAAAAGCAGAAGCTGAAGTTTTATTAAAGAATCTAGCAGACAAATCCAAAACAATGTCCAACAATTTAACCCAAACCAGGTAAAGGACAGGTAATCAGCTAAAATCAACAGCATGGTAACATCCACAATCACAGATGAGATCCAAGTACTTTTAGAACCAGAGTAACATCTAGCATGGCTTGGTAAATTCAGGCAGGTACATACAGTAGTCAAAGTTACTTTAGAAAGTTACTTTAAATAGGTGTAGTGATTCTATACAGGTGTGTGTGTTTGGTAATGAGGTGACTGTGAATGTGACAAGATTCATAGTTGTTTGAGAGTGTAGTCTTTGGCAGCCATGTTTGTATGGACATTTTGAAATATATTCCCCAGCTGAGTCTGTAGTGTGTGAGTGTGTGTGTGTGTGTGTGTGTGTGTGCAGGTGGCCCCTGCATTGTGCCCTGAGTCCCCTGTAATAGGCTCCAGGTTCACTGCAACCATGTGTACAGTAGTTTAAGCAGTACTGAAAATAGATGAATGAATGGATGGATAGATAGGTGGATATATGGATGGATGAATAAATGGATGAATAAATAGGTGGATGGATAGATCCCCCCTCGTCTTATGAGCCGTATGACTCTTTCTATATAATCTCACTTAAGCTCATTTCGGTTCCAGTACAAGACAGGAAAAATTCTAGGGTGTAAATACTTATGCAAGCTTCCGTACCATATGAGTGAAAATCGCCCAGAGAGCAGACGGACCAGAGAATCAACAACAGCATGATTTATTTGCTCAATGAGATTGCATGTCTCTTCATTATGCAGAAAGTACATCTATGTACCCTGAGCTGAATATGTGCACTGCTGGGAAGGCTTACAGTCCTTCTAGCATTCCCCAGACACATATTAATATAGTAGCCATATTAAATAAAGCATAAGATCAGAGCAATGCTACCTCAAACCGAACAAGTTAGCTCATTAGACCATGAAGCCAGTCTTATACTGTACTCTGTAGTCCCTGGCTCTCTCTTAGCTTTAGCAGAGCTATTATTTTTATGGAAAAACCGGTGATATCAATAAAGATGAAATTAGGCATTTAATACAAGTTCCTTCATAGTCTTTCCCCACTGGTCTCATACCAGAAGGTCTAGCTTCTACATTTTTACAAGCACAGAAGCAAGAATCAATTTGAACGATATAAGACAAGAGTTTATTTGAGCTGTTTAACAGCACAGACAGTCGAGTATACAGAGATCGAAGCTTGAGCTCCTCCATGTTTATTAAAAGCAGTGACCTCACGAAAAACTGATATTCAACAATCTTCCTGTAGCTATATTTTATTGTAGAACAATGCACTCACTGCATATTATGGATACAGCAGTAAGGTGATATCTCTGAGAATGAGATGCTAATTACTTACAGGCTCATGCTAAATGAGAATAGGCTGTGTCTAATTACAGCTATTCCTAACAGTTAACAGCACAGCCCAAAGCAGATCCTCCTGCTAAATGATAGAGCTATTAAAATCAAAAGCAATCATGCATTTAATTGATTACTTGCCTGATTAGCCATTCAATAGAAAGCAGGGGCCACTTTCAATTCTGTTTGTGTGTGTATTGTGTGTGTGTGTGTGTGTGTGTGTGTGTGTGTGTGGGTGTGTTTATCTTTCTAAGGATCATAGCCTAGTATTTGGCGACACCATCCACATTTTTATAACGCACACTTTATTCTAATTAAGGTACATTATCTGTAGGACAAACCATAAATCATCGTATTTCAGAGTGGTTCGATGATAAGTAGAGCATTGTAGTCCTTTAGTTTCCACAGGGACAGGGATGAGAGAAGTGTGTCTCATTGTGGCTGTGCTTGGCAGACAGAGGCGCTCAGCGATAGTCAAGGGCGTTTGTTATCACGGGAGACGAGATTGCAGCAGCACTCACACGAGGGAAAAAAAGAGAGAGGAATTGAGATCATCTGAAAGATCAGATGTTTTCCCACCGTCTTCTTTCCCCTAATACACTGCAGTTCATGGTCTGTGAAAATATTAAACACACTCTCCCGTGCTTATTCTGGTGTTTGGACATCAAGCTATTTCCTTTCCTGCTTAGAAATGCATTGACAAATTGAGCATTCATCATGTCTATAATATCAAAAAACCATCGCATCCCTGGGTAGATGGAAGCAGTGAGACATCAGGGCAAGGATTTGCTCCTCATAATAACTAAACAAAGGCACCTGAGCTGCCGCAAGGTAGCAGAGAGGGACGTGGAGCACTCAAAGGCAATGAGAGGTGACTAAAGTAATGAAATATACAAAGAGTGGAGAACTGTTGCATCTGTAATTTAACAAAACAAGGGATGAAATACACTTGCAAGAATCAAAGGGCAATGCGTAAGCTCATTTTTCATGTAGACACAGATAATATGTAAATAATAGATCAGCCTGTTCTGCTCTTTGTGCTCTGTTTAATGTGCAGCAAAACATGGCTAATATAGGTAAGCGCTGTGTGTGTGTGTGCGTGTGTGTGTGTGTGCATGAACAAAGAGATTTATGCTCAATGCCAACAAGCCTTTATAAATAATACACTTCTGAACTAGCAGTATTCATATAAATTCTGTAGTGTTAAGATCACTGGACTGAACAGGGTTCTCGTGTGCTGGATGAATCATATCGGGTTTGCTCTTGGATTCAATTCATTTGAAGAAATATAGTCAGATAAGTTAAGACATTACATTCAAACATAACAATCTCCAGAATGATTTCAAAAATTTCAAAAATCCAGTAAGCAACAGTTCATTAGACTCAGGGTCAGGGGAGAATGGCTAGACTAAATAAAGCTGACAAGGAGGCAATGGTGACTTATATAATCATTCGGTACAACTGTGGTGATAAGAAAAGCATCTCAGAACAGTGAAGCAGATGAGCTGCAGCGGCAGGAATAGTGATAACAGTACAGTGCAGGACTGGACAATGGTAGATCAATGGTTAAGACCTTGGGCTGCTGAATGGAAGGGCATGAATTTAAATCCCAACACTGCCAAGCTGCCACTGCTGGGTCTTTAACTACGGCCCTTGACCACCAAATTCATTTGCTCTGGATAACAAAAGCATCTGCCAAGTGCCATAAATCTAAATCTAAAGGTAAGGACTACATCCTGGTCACAATGGCTCTGAAGTATATACCTGAAAAACAGAGGAAATTTGGAAAAAACCCTGGATAGGATGTGTATCCATGTCTGTTTCAGGTAGTTAGGAAGAACTAACTCAAGCTCGAGCTCTGACTAGTATTGGTGTGTATTAAAGACTATACACGAAGGACCCTTAAGCAACCTCACTAGTCAAAGTGCATTCTCTATCCATTTTTGTGCCTATTATATGGTGTTACAGGGTATTATATGATGATAACATTAAACATGTCGATCTATTCTATCTAATCATAAGCTTTCAGATATAAATGAAGCTTTTACAGGGCCAGACAAACACTTTAGTTCTAACAGTCATTGTGCTTTTTTTTTCCTTGACTGCTGCTGATGTTGGAATCATAGCTTATAGGCTCTCGTAGGAAATGACTGGTCTCATATCCCCGGCTAATGCGAATATTATTCTGTCGTAGGATGCAATAAAAGGCACACAGTGGCCCGTATGGTGTTTAAGACTGGGGATCACTTCTATTTGGAAACTCCCAAAGAGGGGTTTGAATGTGTGCCCATTGCTTTACATGATAATCATAATAATGTGAAGTCATTGTCTTCTGTAAAGTGAACCTACGGCATTACCTGACCGAATGCGGAAAACATTCCAGCGCTGTACATTTGGACAGATGCTGCAAATCAGAATAACCCCGCAAATACATATATAATTAAATAATTCTGCATTATAGTCCCTTATCAGAGCAGACCAGACAGCAAGCCAATTTAATCCAAATGAAGTGTCTCCCCTTTCATCATGTTGGGAAGCATCTAAAAGGCACAGAGCGGCAAAACTAAGCATCCCAAATAAACAGCCTCAGCCCATTTTCTGCCATGACACTGTAATGTTCATGCATTATGAAAATATATTGCAGCGTTTCTCATCATGGGATGTGCTACTGCTCTCATCCTGGCATGGGTTAGAGGAGTTAATTTTTAATGCAGTGTCATCAGTGGCTGGTTCAAAGAAGGTTTAACAATTTCTTTTTTGAAGGAGGGAGGGTCGGGTCTGTGACAGATTGAGATTAAATTTGCATGCGCATGAATGATGAAGAAAGCGTTCTCTTCAAACACAATGCATGCCTTTAGAAAACCGGGGCTATTTTTAAATTTGTTTCTAATATGATAAACATGTAATATTTTGCACTGCAGACTGCTGGCTTCTCTTAAAGAGCGAGGAAACATCTGTGATGCTTTTGTGAACTGTCTTACTGTCACACAGGGCTTGTGTTCAAAAAGACCGAAAGCACAACAATGAGTCAGTAAACCTAAAAATATCTAGTAAATCTTACAGAAATATAAAAATGCACCAAAGTATGATTAGATGTATAAAAGAATAACTATGAGCACAACTGTTGCCTTGGTTATGACATGACCAAGATAAACCATTAATTATTAAGTCATCCTGGACTGGAGAATTGATTCAGAGATAAAATGAATAGAAGTTATATATAAGTCCCAGCATTGCTTCCACACAACATGACTGTCAAAGCATATGTGGCGATGAGATCATGGCTTACAATGTACTGTGGAATAGAAAGAAGGACAGAAAGACAGAAAAAAGAAATGCTGAAATTACTTAATGCTGAAATTAAGAAATTACAGAACGCTGGTAGTATAAATAAACCGTAAGTTGAAAAATATTAAACGTGTTCATTAAAACAAAGTTGTAATTTTGACAGGAAATCAGAAAATTCTCTCTAAATTCAAAGGAGTCCTAAAAGAGTCCAAACATAATTTTCAAAAGAGCTTAAAAGAGGGATATATTTCTGTTTCAGTGTGATTTCATCATAGCCTAAACCTAAACACTTTTCTATCAGGACTGAATACAGGAAAAGATGTCCTTAGATGTCTGCTGTAGCCGGGATTTTAAAGATGGAGAAACAGCAGGAAAATATCTTTTTTTTCCCTCTCATCCAACAATCAACAAATCACACTGCAAACTACAACCGAGGTCAAATGTTTACATATACGTAATTTTTCCAGCTCCACACATTTCATATTACAATACATTTCTTTTGGTAAGGCAATCAGGTTATTTGTTTTGATCACATCAGGGATCATTTTAAAACAATCAAATACAGACACAGTCATTTCAGCTGTAATTCACCGGATCTGTTTTCCAGCAATTTAAAACATACACCAAGATGGGAGCCTCTTTAAACAGTCCGGAAGATTTCAGAAATTTTAGAAAGTTTTCGATTAAGAAAGTTTAATAGATGCATATTGGCTTTAAAATGGCCTACCCTTAGAAGCAATACGCTTTTGTCCTTGTTACCATGGGAAAACCCAAGCAACTCAGATCTTTTCCAAGCTGCCACTGTCGGGCCCTTGAGCAAGACCCTTAACCCTCACTGCTACAGGGGCGCTGTATCATGGCTGACCCTGCACTCTGACCCCAACCTCCAAAGTTGGGAAAAGCGAAGAAAGAATTTCACTGTGCTGTAATGTACAGTATACTGTAAGTCATAAAATAAAGACTTCTACTTATCTGCATTGTTCAAAATAGTTTCTAGCCTCTGGACTTATGGTCTGAGTTTCAGCTGAACCCTAAGACAGCAACACTGGATTTTATTAAGAACCTGAAGGAATCGGGTAGTAAATATGTACATCCAATATTAATAGAATCATATATCACCATGACTTGAAAGGCTAGCATGCAAGGAAAAAGCTCCAATTATAAGACAAACATAAAAATCTCAGACTGACAGTCCTTTGCACCAAGCTTCTGACCAATGAACATTAGATATAGCAAATAAAATGTGAAATAATACAACTGTACGTCTCAACTGTAGTCGTGGTCATATTTAAAGAAGATAATTAATCCTTTTTATATTTCGTTCTCAACTGTTTCCATCTAAAGAGATGGAGGACAGAACTTTTTTACTCTAGAACGAGCAATCAATAATTTTGCTTAGCCCCAGTACAATATTCCTTATATATCATGAGGCCTGGTGAAGTAGAGAACATATGACAATAAGCTTTTCATATGTAGACATGAAGGTTGATTGTAATCAACTTTCACCTGTGCATCTTCATCAGTCCTACACCTTGCCCTCTCACTGTGCTCCTCCTCTCTTCACGCTTCTCTGTGGAAACCGCGACACTTCATGGTACAACATAATAGCTGAGGACTGAGAAGAGGAAATGAGGAACTGAAGAACCAAGCTAAAGCTTTTCTGTGTTAATGATTAGTGTGCTAGATCTAGTTAAATGAGATCATCCTGTTTTCCAGATGTAATTGACGTAAACAGATTTTGTTCACTGCTAACTTGCTTATCTCTTCTAATTTAGCATTTTGACATATTTAGGATTTAGTCATCAACATAAAAGCATTTTGAAGTGATTCGGTCAATTAGCAAGATAGATCATTGATAATGTTTTTAGTAATTGTTTAAAATTAGCATGGGAAAACAGTTTATGGATTAATAAACAGTAACCAGTTTCGATACCTTAAAAAAAAAGATAAATAACAATAAATGTTTTGTAAGCATCAGCATTGTTCAGCATCAAATGTCTTTGTCATGTCGATCTCCACAGCGGTGGTTAACGAGTCATATGCTCACTTAGGGCTTTAAGAATTTGTTTTTATAGGTATTTCTGTTTTAGCCCAACATGAAAAGTTCTAAAAAAAACAAAAATAGTTGTTTATTTTTCTATAAACATTTATACATTCAAGTAAATGGTGCTATCAAGTGCTTGTTCAGTGTAGCTTTATCCCAACAAAGGTGAAAATGTCTCATGCTGAAAGAGTCCTGACTCATTTTATATCAGACTTTATCAGAAACAGAGAAAAGCCACCAGAGTTGAATGTTTTGGTTTCTACTGAACCCCCTTCTACTGAACATTCTACTGAATGTTTGGCTTCTACTGAACCCACTAGAAAAGTGAAGGAGAATGCCTCATAAAAATATCGTTTCTGTTCAGAATGAAGAATGTAAAACACATTGTTTTACATTTAACATCAGCATGTTAAGAAATAAAACTATAAACTGCACAAAAAGTCAGAGTCTCCATCACAGAGTTTAAAAAATGCTGCATTTATTGTGAAGGACTAAAGAATAGACTTTCAGCATCCATAAACCTGAAACAAGTGCAAGGCCTAATCATACATTTATACAAGAGATATAATCTTCTTATGCCTTTTGATTTGAATTCTGATGCTAATTCTCAGCAGGATGCCTCATTTATTCATCAGAAGCACTGCTTTTACAATCTAAGCCACTTGAGGACATTTTATTAGCATGCATTTTTGGTTCCTGGAACAATGGCATATGGGTGATCAAGTTATTACAAATTAAATAAAAATATATCCATGGCACAGGAGGTGTCATGAGTGCTACTTCCTTTTAAGAGTTTACCCATAGTACCCTGTTGTTAAACGCATGCTAATGCTAATATTAAGCTAAAAAAAGTAGAACAGTCAGCGTTCCCCATTAGAGTTAATCACAATGCTGTGAATAAGAACAATGGAACGAGTGACTGCTGCTGCTGAATATCTGACTGAGTGAAAAGTATGAGTTAGATCACCATGCTGAGTGTGGCTTTATTTCCAGCAACACGAAATGTAAAAAAAAAATAATAAAATAAGTGGACAAAATTCTTTTAAGTGGAAAAACATGTGACAGTGTTTTCTTTTTTTATTAATACAACCTGTATTGAAGAAAGCATAGCAACGTGCTTTGCAGTTGTTATAGTTATAAATGAATCAATGTCATGTCAAAGCTACATACAGTACCACTGAACGTTGTAACGCTGAACGCTGAAGATCACCATACTTTTTAACCATTTATAGTTACATTAATTTTAATGTTGTGGAAAAACAAGTTAATTAGTTAATATATAGACTCTTATTCCAAGGCTTGGACATATTATTTTTCCTGGTGGTTATCCTGGCCTTAAGATGTAGCTCAGAGTACCTGGTGGCTAATATGGATCTCAGAGAAGTTGTGGGGTTGTGTGTTTGTTTGTTTTTCCTTCCCCAGGCTCTCAGAGACAGGATGGAACACTTGTTAAGGGAATTGGAGGCTTCTCTACAATTGTCTCCATTGGACAAAAACAATTGACATTGTCAGGAGTCACCACTATCTTTTCCTGCTATATCCACACACACACACACACACACACACACACACACACACACACTGCTAACTTTGCTCATTCTGTCTCTCCCACAGCACTCTCATACTGATGAAAGGAAGATGAAAGCCTAGAATCTCTGGTATGTGTTTTAAAATTATTCTGTGTGTGTGTGTGTGTGTGTGTGTGTGTGTGTGTGGCATAGTTAATGGCATTGGGTAGAGTGAAAGCCTAAGCCGATGTGAATGAACCATGTTATCCTTTAGGCAGCCTCTCCAACACACGAGCAAGCCACCAGAGCCATCACTCCTGGCCTGCCAATATAAATGTTTTACACACACACATACACACACAGGTGTACACACATATACACACACACACACTCACAGGTGCACACAAGTATAGCATGATGAATCTGACAGTGTAGAACAAGTAAACACATCTGTGGAAATAAACCTAACACAAATGCTTGTGTTATTCAACATGCACTTGCTCCTCATACTGAACAAAACACATCCATTCACAGGTATAAAATGTTATAAAAAGATAGTTCTACGAAAAAGGAAAAAAAAAACATCAGCTTGTAGAATATAATTTCTTTAATGAGAAGCCATTTTTTTTAACCACAACATCTCCAGCTCTTGGCAGTTAACCGTGAACAGTTTAGATGCCCAATCACAGCTCAAGAGAGTAATGATCATAATGCTGTGTACATCAGCCCCAGGCATCCCACGCCACAAAGATCCACCTGTCTGCACTGTTCGGTGTGCACCACTACTACTACTAATAATAACTGTGATGCTTCTAGTGTTATTGGAAAGTTCTCCAGGCTATAGTGAGAGTGATAATCCTAAAACTTTTATCTCTTTTGTTTCTTTAAAGCAGATACATTTCATACACTCTGATGCAACTGTCTCTATGGGGGAAAATCCCTCTAACTGAAACACACAAAAAAAATCTAATTAATTTAAGAAATAAATCTATGACTCCTTACTCATATTGGACTTGTTATTATATTATCCAGGACTAAGTCTCTTCCATTCCACGCTCCTCCGTGACATGTCTGGACATGTGTTTTACCTCGCTAAACTTGTAATTGTGTTGTAATTGCATCTACAAAAAGCATGACAGTCACCTTGGCATGCACTTAACTAGGAAGGGGGGGAAAAAATTAGAAACACTGAGAAAATACTATCGGACAATTAATGAACAATTAGGTAATCGTTTGGATTCACTCAGCTAGAGATGAAGTGTGACAGTGTGATCATCTGCGACGGGGTTCGCCCTGATCTGGGGTCAGTCTGGCCTCCTGGCACAGCGTAGCGCCGAGAGGATTACAGCTTAGCTCAAAATTACCTCGTCTTCTTTAGAGGGCTGTGGCACGGATGAAGGTGCCCCTTGCAAATAAAACCCATTAGAATTCAAAGTCATTGAGGAATCCTTGGGTGAGATGAAGTCCCTTATAAAAGCACATACTGTAACTCATACAGTTAGGTCTATAAATGTTTGGATATTGACAAAATGATTGTTTCTTCAGCACTTCAGCATAGTATTTCAGAGTTATATGATCGTAATAATGAATGGAAATATAAACATGAGCGTGATAATGAATATGTGCAGACTTTCGGCGTTACAACCGGCTCTGCAGCTGTTCCATGACCGCGCGTGGGTTATTGCCGCATTGTGACACTTTACCTAAGCAGATAAAAGGAAGAGAGTTGAATTCATGTGTACCATCTCTATGTGGAATCTTCTGCTTTTAAATCGCAATAAGGTTAAAGAGCAAGCCCTGCCATCACTACGCTGTATAAGATTTAGGTACAGTAAACAGCCAGAATTAGAACAAATGCACTGGTTAGCTAAAGAAGACAAAAAGTCTTTAAGACCGCAGAAAACAATTATGGTTCCTAGGGAAGAAAAGCCCCATACAGATCTGACTAGATCAAGAAAACACTCCAGGAGGTAGGAGTATCTGTGTCAAAGTGTGTCGAACAATTTAGAAAAGACTTCAGAGTAAACACATTGGGTTTACTGCAAGATGAAAACCACAGGTAAGACATGATTAGCTAAAAAAAAGAAAACCTGTGCAGTTCTGAAACTACATCCTCTGGACAGACAAGGCAAAGATCAACCTGCACCATAATGATGGGAAGAGAAGAGCATGGAGAAAGGAAAAAACTGCTCATGATCTGAAGCGTACAACCTCATCTTACGGCAGTGGGCATGTAGAGCTGCCAGTGGAACTGGTTCCTTTGTATTTAATGATGATGTGACTGCTGACCAAAGCAGCAGGATCAATTCTGAAGTGTATAGAGCTATATTATCTGGTCAGAATCAGCCAAATACTTCAAATGGATTTTGACAGCACTTCACTCTCACAGACGGACAATGACCTGAACTATACTTTGAAACTAGCCGAAGACTTTTTTTTTAAGGCAAAGAAGTGGAATGTTCTGCAATGGCCGAGTCAGTCACCTGACCTGAATCCAAACAAGCATGCATTTTACTTGCTCAAGGCAAAACCGAAGGCAAAATGCCCCAAGAACCTGCAGGAACTAAAGACTGCTATAGAAAAAGGGTTGGCAGAACATCACCAGGGAAAAAAAACTATAACTAGGAATTCTAGACTTTAGGCAGGCGGTGAATGCAAAGGATTTGAAACCAAGTATTAAAAATGACAATTTAATTCATGATTATTTTAACTGGACCAATTAGTGTAAGGGAAAAAAAACACATACAGTATTAAACAAAGGTAAAAGTCTGAACTTTGAGTTTAATTAAAATTTCAACACATTACCATGTGCATAGTCAACAAGATCTGGGGAGTTTGTAGGCTTAATATCATCACCATGAACTCGGAAATGCTTTTCAAATCATTCCTGGACAGTTTTTGTTGTGTTGAAGGTTTTGACATCTATGTTTCGAAAATGCTCTAACTCAGATGTCTAGTTATCAAAGCTTGCTACTTTCCAAGTCACTCAGATCCTTACACTTGCCCATTCTTCCTGCTTTGTTAACTCACTGTTCATAATGATGTCTATTATATCCCTCACCTTGATAGTTTCCATTGTAATGAGACAATAAATATTCTTCACTCAATCTGTCAGTGGTTTTTATATTATGATTGATTCGTGTATATATCGGTTATATAAGTAATGAGGGCAGATGCATAGAAATTCATGAAAGCTAAAAACTTGAAAGTGGTATTTTCTTAGTCTATAAATTCCCGTACAAATGTGCTCAGTGCTGCATAGTAAAAATCCCATCCACATCTATTAAAAAGTGAAAAAAACTGCATTTTGTAGAGTGAACAAAAAGGATCATGGCCAGGTTGGGTCTAAAAGCTGAGTAGTACTACATATAACAGCCATAGACATCTCACAGATCACAGCCTTAATGCATCTGTGTGTGTGTGTATGTGTGTCTATGGTCAAGTGATGAGAGATGCCAAGCTGTGGTCTCACCCAACTACATGCTCAGCTGCATTCCCGTGTAAAATGAATGATCCATGAGCCCCTTTTTCCAGCAGCTCTCGGAGCCGACACACTTGAATTGGCTGCAGTGAGAGGTCCCTGCTCATAGAAACGATTAGCCAAGTTCACGGTGGCCAAGGTTAACCACAGCAGCAGTAAGAGGTGAAATAAAACAGGCGCTTCACAGCAAGGTCCATTCTTATCCATGTTCCAGTATATACTGTACATTGTGATATCCTGTATACGTTCTCAGAAATTTTACACAGAGCATCTAATCAGAATTAGCAGTGCAAGGGGTCACTGCTTTAAAACTATACTCATACTTCTGAAAGAAAATCTATTCATTCATGTTACACATCATCTGCATTGCACACTGCTAATGTTACACTAAGTATTAATGCACATGTATTGCTTTTCTTGTCTCCTCTTCTTGTCCAGCACTTTATTGTATAGATATGAGCTGCTCTATTACCACCAACACTGATGTGTGATAATAAAAGAATATTGAATATATGCTCTCTGAGATCCTAAGGGCTCTCTTGTAGGAACAAACCCTGAACATGATGCCAGCCCATTACAGGACACCACACACTCAAACATTCACATTCAGAACCAATTTAGTGTAGCAAATCTACCTACTAGCATGTTTTAGTGTTTTAAAGTGAGAGGAAACCTGAGAACCTTACAGACACAGGAGGAGAACATGCAACCTGAGCTCAGGATTGAACAGGGGATTCTGAAGCTGTGAAGCACAAACGATACCAACTGTAACATCATGCCATCCTTATGTATTCACTTAGAATGGATCATTTGATGTAGATCTGAAATTCATGTTTCAGCTGTTTGAGAAAACACACATGGAATTGAAATATATGAATAAATAACATCTTCATACTCAATTGTGTTTATTTTTTATGGCACATTTATCCAGAGCGACTAAGATTAATCTCATTTATACAGCTGGGCAATTGAGGGTTAGGAACCTTGCTCAAGGGCCCCACAGTTGTAGCTTAGTGGCGAAGGGAATCAAACTCACAACCTTCCGATCATTAGGCCAACACCTTAACCACTAGGCTCCCACATCCCCATTTATCCCATTTATCACCAATTTCATTCAAAACTAGCACACTGGATCTTACACACAGAAGTTACTGGTTTGTGTCTTCTTTACCAATGTCCAGCATTTAAATCTTTTAAGACATATGAAGCCAACAACCTCGTCTTTTCAGACTGCCGCTCACACACTCGATTATCTGCCCTGTTCTGCATACATGAGCTCACAGATGTCCATAATTGCCTTGTGTCACTGTGATTGAACAAATTTTGCTAATAGTTTACAGTTTAACTGCAATAATAAACAATAACAAAGCATTTTAAACATGTGCAATAACAGAAATTTTGAAAAATGTGCAATATTACCTATGTGCAATGTCTTCAGTGTAATCCCTAGTCTTTTTATATATTTTGTTTTGTATATACTGTATATTATATTATGTCCCTATTCTTTTTATATATTTTTGCTGCTGTAACAGAGAAATTTCCCCATTGTGGGACGAATAAAGGTATATCTTATCTTATCTTGTGATACTGTCAGGATCGAATCTCACAACCTTCCATCACCAGAACAAAACTCAGGAGCCCTGCGAACATTTTTAATACTGCAGGAATATGAATATTCATTCATTCATTCATTTTCTACCGCTTATCCGAACTACCTCGGGTCACGGGGAGCCTGTGCCTATCTCAGGCGTCATTGGGCATCAAGGCAGGATACACCCTGGACGGAGTGCCAACCCATCGCAGGGCACACACACACTCTCATTCACTCACGCAATCACACACTAGGGACAATTTTCCAGAGATGCCAATCAACCTACCATGCATGTCTTTGGACCGGGGGAGGAAACCGAAGTACCCGGAGGAAACCCCCGAGGCACAGGGAGAACATGCAAACTCCACACACACATGGCGGAGGCAGGAATCGAACCCCGACCCTGGAGGTGTGAGGCGAACGTGCTAACCACTAAGCCACCGTGCCCCCCGGAATATGAATATGAACAACTAAATGATTTTGATATTTATATTCATAAATATAGTACAGTACAAAAGTGCGATGTAACTACATTTAACAGGTGTACTGTCAAAGCAAAGTAAATATAAATAAAGAAAAGTAAGTCGGTATTTGGCGTGACAATCTAAAAACTCATCTGTCAGCTCAGGTAGGGTTTTGTCAGTTTTATATGGAAATTAGATGGAAGGTTTTGGATGAATCTTGTAAAATCTGCCCCAGTTGTCCTGCAGTCTCTGATGCTCTGCCATGCTTCTGTTTTTCGCAGGTAAATGCGAAGAGCATTAGCAATAGCTCTTGAGTGAAATCATGGTTTGCATTCTGATTAAGCTTGATTTAATCCTGATTTAAATTCATCTGTCTTTAGACCGAAGAATAGAACGTCAGTGCTAAATAATCTAGCTGTGTTAATCTGACAAGCGTACAATCGAAGCGGGATTACTTACGAAAACCACATTGTGAAGTAAATCGAATGAACTGTTTTTAAGACTGAACAGTATATCTTAAGCTCTAAATTAAAACCCATAAAGATCGATAAAGTGCATCGAGAACAAATAAAAACAGGGAAGATTTCTACGCATTACTGATGAATGGCTAAAAGTTAAATGCACTTATTTAACTCCACCTGCAAACTTTACCCTCTGCCTACATTACATATTTATTTATTTTACAGATCTTGGCATATTGACTCTGCCTCAGGGCTTGACAGTCTGACAAGATCAGGGTCACATAGAGCATTTAAAATCTCAGCAAATCACAACATTTAGAACACTTATTTCTGCAAGGTGAAATGAGAATAATGCTCAGGGTGAGAGGGTAAGAAAGAAGACCGCATAAAAAGCACATCTCAGGCAATTGCTTTCCATCAGGGATAGAAGGACAAACTAAGCCAGAGGAGGGGATAAGCTGTACCACGTGGTAAGTGAGAGTCCAAATCCTTTTTTTTTTTTTTTTTACATAACTGGAGCCTGAGTGTGTCCACAATAAATCCAGCATTGCACTTTTCATTTACATCCACGCCTAAAAATCATAGCGAATAGAGGGCAGGATGTCAGAAAATATCTCTCCTATATGCTAAGCAATCTATACAATCTATTTATCCACCACACAAGTTTATTTTTTTTTAAACATCGTTCTCGTACATCATGGTCACAGGACCGAGGACGAGCATTATAGGGCTCTAGTAATGGCGTGCTGGTGTTTTAATTTGTGTAATGGTGTTTAAAAAAAGTTGTTTTAGTCGTGGATTTTGTGCATGAAGGACTTAGATTAATATGTGATATTGGAGTTCCTGTAGGAGGCATGAAACAATGGATGCTAAAACAGTGGGTGGATATAATGGAAACACATTCATTTGCATGTCTTGTGCAATTTAGAGAAGCTCAAAGGGTTTGATAGCATGGTTATTACTTAGGCTTTTTTACACGTTGGCTACGTAGGTGTAATCTGATGCACAAATGCTAGATATCTGCTGTTTGTGCAAATGGGGGAACAGAACGTGTGAAATATCATCCTCAAGCGACCCGTGGCTTTTCCAAATGTCCGACGTGAATAAACAACTTTAGTCATCAGCTCTCCAGGATACACGCATGTTAAATAACATATAAAGGCAGGAGGATCAGCGAATGAATGAACTCTGGCATGCTGATTAGGGATACATTTAAAAGTGATCATTTATATCCTGATTTTTTATCTTTCACTAAAGCTGCTTTGTGACATTGTCTATTGTTAAAATAAAACTCAACTTAATTACACGAGCAGATCCGTAGCGCATAAATGCATAATTACATAGACGCAAGCACATTTGAAAAGTTCAGTTATACAGAGGTGTGTAGAAAAAAAGTGATATGAGTCAGATGAGTCATCCTTCATCGTATTCTCCACAAGTGGGCAAATGTATGTGAACGGTGCAAGCCTGAATGCTGAATACTGACACGGTTTGGTCAGCGTGTCCCCTTTGAGAGAAGAGTCACTACAAATCAATACAGAGACGGTAAACATGCTGAACACATGCTTAAATGATTTTTACAAACTTTATTAGCTCACTGATAACTCAGTATTTAACTCAACATCCCCAGTGACATTTTTCTTGCTGGAAATGTCACATGAGTATGCATGTTTGGTAGAGCCTGTCAGATTAAATAACACTCTGAATTGCTCTCCCATGTCTCATACTAATTCAGGTTTTGAGTGAATTATTTTTTTCTCTTTTTTTTTTACTTGAAAATGAAGCTGTTTTTAGGCTCCTGGTTATGTAATGAATGATGGATCTACAGGAAACCAGTGTTAACCAGTGTTGCACTGACTGAAGCCATCTTCACCTGCATATATCACTACTCTTGCCAGTAATGTGACTGACCAAGCTCACCCTTGGTGCTGTTTATAAATCACATCAGACCTCTGTATGTGCATTTCAACCTGCCTGTGTTACTGCTTTCAAGGTCAGTGTGCTGTGGCGGTGTGTAGTCTCTTTCATTCGGAACACTGCCCAGACGTCCGTGTGTCTGTGTCTGGGTCTGAGCAGTCGAGGAGTAACTGAATATGCATACATTATCCAGAAAGAAATGACAATGCTTTTAAAAAAAATAGATATATACTGTATAGTATTTTATATAGTATAGTAGTTTGTGTGTATACATATATATACACATATATATACATGCATATATATATATATGATACATGATTTAAGTATAAAATTCTTCTAACATCTAACTTCTTGATCTTCTTCATACTCCAAAACAAACTCGTACTCTTAGATCTTCTTCTTCCGCTCATTTCATTGTTCCCTCTGTCCGTCTTGTAACTATGGGGAATAGAGCTTTCAGTTACTCTGCACCTCAGCTCTGGAACTCACTTCCATCTGAACTCCGTAATATTGTTTCTCTTTCATTATTTAAATCTCAGCTTAAAACTCATCTGTTTAGTTTAGCTTATTCTACACCATAATTTGTACTGCTGGTCTAATTTGTATCGCAATGTAGCTATTCGATTTTCATTGTCTTTGTTGTTTTTTGTACGGTGACCTTGAGTGTTCAGAAAGGCGCCTTTAAATAAAATGTATTATTATATATATATATATATATATATATATATATATAGTTATAGGTATACAAGGTATATAGGTATACAAATAGGAGGTGTGCATTTATTCCCAGAAGGTTAACAGGTTGATTGAGACTTGCTTCTCTTTTTCTTCCTATCTCGAAGCATCCAGAGATTGTGCCAGCTCCAGTTGTGTTCTGCTTAATGAAGATTTCTGACTGTCAATGAGAAGAAGCCAACACTGCGAGGATCCCGAGGCACCAAGAGATGTACCAGCTCCAGTCGGATTCCTCTTCATGAGGATTTTGGACACTCAAAGGAGATAGCAACTACATTTGGTCTTTGAGGACAATAATCTCCTAATGGATACACAGTTTACAATTATAACCACACCCTCCAGTGTCATCCAAATGGGGACAGGTTTAATTTTGAGTCTGGTTCCTCTCGAGGTTTCTCAAGAGTTTTTCCTTGCCACAGTTGCCTCAGTTGCTCATTGGGGATAAATACAAACACCTTTAAATATAGGTCTAATATTAATCTGGAATGTATTGTACTATATTTCTATGTTCTATAAAGCTGCTTTGAGACAATGTCTATTGTTAAAAGCGATATACAATATAGAAAAAAATTGAAATAATTGAGCGTACTTAATTCACCGGCTTAAACCGGCACCAGATGATTGAATTGTGTAACATTAACACAATTAGATTTCATAGATAAAACATGATTTAAGTGTGAATTTACACTCACTCACTCATTTTCTACCGCTTATCCAAACTACCTCGGGTCACGGGGAGCCTGTGCCTATCTCAGGCGTCATCGGGCATCAAGGCAGGATACACCCTGGACGGAGTGCCAACCCATCGCAGGGAACACACACACACTCTCATTCACTCACGCAATCACACACTACGGACAATTTTCCAGAGATGCCAATCAACCTACCATGCATGTCTTTGGACTGGGGGAGGAAACCAGAGTACCCGGAGGAAACCCCCGAGGCACCGGGAGAACATGCAAACTCCACACACACAAGGTGGAGGCGGGAATCAAACCCCCAACCCTGGAGGTGTGAGACGACCGTACTAACCACTAAGCCACCGTGCCCCCCTGTGCATTTTCTAAATAAATATATAAATAAATAACATGAAACCTTGAGCTCAAACCTGAGCTGAGAATTAAACCCACAACACTGGTGCTCTACCACAGAGACATTACCACTGCACTATTCTACCCTGCATGCTATAAGTGTCTAAATTTACTACTATAATTATATTTCCCATCAGCACCATCATCCTCGTGAGATTACACACTGTAACTGGCTCAAGTTAATACTATGTGAACTGATCGCTCTCGCTCACATCGTTCAGTCTAATAATGAGAAACTTAATTAGAAGCGATGAAATCGTGTTTTTTTTTAAGAAACGTAATATTTTTATGTAAATTATACGTCATCTTTTTTTCTTAAATTTGACTGATCGTGTATTCCGTATTCCGGTCAGTCATATAGTCATGAGCAAGGAATCAGGTATGAAACAATCATCACACATTTATCTTGCTGTACAATGCATACACATTACAGCAATCTCAGGAACTGCCTACATTACTTAAAGGTGGGGTCTCCGTTGTTTGAAAGCCAATGTTGACATTTGAAATCACCAAAACAAACACGCCCCTAACTCGAATGGGTCCCACCCCTGTTTTGATAGCTCCGCCCACACATACACCAGACAAGTATAACCCAGACAAGTATTATGGTGGAACCTGCTGGGGCAGCTGACCGAGGGTATATTTTTATCAATAAATGAACTCAACGAGTAATACTATGGCAATACAAATGTGTTTTTGTAGTACTGTGTGTTGTACTGTACCATGAAAGGTTTAGCTCTGTTTCACACAGAAGATGTTCAGTTCCCCCCAGCGCTGGAAAGCTGATGCTATATTAACACGGGTCCTACTTCTTGCCTTATCGTAAGCCTTTCTTCGCTTTCTTTCTTTGTTTTTATCCTCCATGTCAATGTTAAAACCGCTTTCTGCTAATGTCACACATGCGCACTGAACACTCTCTCCGCCCATATTGACAAGACCCGCCCCTTTCTGCTCATTGGCCACACATTTGTTTTGTTTTTGTTATGTTTGGCGGCCCAATGCAGTTTTCTGAAGCATTTCTCAAACAACGGAGACCCCACCTTTAAGCCATTATATATTTTCTTTATTTAATAATTGTTTGGGTATGTGTTGGGAAGGGGTATAAAATAAAAAACTTAACTTGTGGAACTGTCAGAGCCAGAATTCACACAATTCTGGTATTTGTATTATTTTTTTCAGTGCTTTCCAAAAGTGGTTCATACTTAATGAACTAACTTTGGATGGCATTTGCTATGTTCTGTTTTAAACAGCAGACTGCTTTTCACCAAAATGTTGGCTGTGTTTTATTTGGGTATTAAATAAAAATAGAGCTCTACCCTTCATATCACGGCAAGCACAATGCAAAAGATCACACAGGTAGTGGAATGGAGCTTCTTTAAGAAGTATTTTTATCCAGCCTACGCACAGTGGCATTCGCACAACGCCCCTCATCCGTCAGCTTAAAGTCCCACAGGCTCCTAAATATATTCCTGTCTAACGCTGCTCTTAATTATGTTCAGCTGATAAAAGGAGTGATTTACTCCAGCGCAGTGACCAAAGCAATATGAAAATAAGCTTCGATCGTCATCAGGGGGATACTTTCAACTACAGAAATTCAAGAAAGAACAAAAGCTCAATGACAAGCACTTGCTGACTTCCAGCATGGCAGCAGGTGCAGGCAGATGAATCATTTTTCTCTCATTTCACACGTTCCCCCCTTTCTGTCCTTTCTCTGAAACAGACATGTGCTGGGGTAAACTTGAGAGCAAAGTGACAGGAGTGCATTCAAGAGCAAAAGGCATGAAGACAATCCCGTAAGGGTAAATGCAGCCAGCTGCAGAATGATAATATAGAAAGGGGTGGCTGGTGCTGCTGCCTTCGTCTCTCCTTGAATAAATTGTTCTCCCTGTCTCTCTTTTTGTCAGGGTGACTGTCGGGTACCACCATGATGGAGAGAGCTCTAGCGGTGTTCAACAGACGTGAGGGAAGAGTGACAGAGGCGAGGCAGCGCACGCTTAAAACCAGAACGCTTTGTGGTTTCAGAATGCAAATCCAAACTTCCAACATCAGCTGCAGCAGAGCTGACAGTTCACACTTCACCAAACCTCTGACAAAATAATCCAAGCCAAATCCCACATGAATTCCTTTTGGACATATATAAGTATATAGAAAAGACACCGGTTATATACGTTATAGAGTCTTTGGAACTATGTTAAAAAAAAAACAAAGACGACTTCCCAAATTTCCCAAAAAGCAGCTGCATATCTTATCCGGAAAAAATACCTCCTTGTCTAAAAAGCATTCCAATATTGATATTTTTTAGGGGTTTTAAACCTTGCTGGTCATGAATTGAGAATAAACATTTGATTTGATTAATAAAGATAAAGTCGATTCATTTACAAATAACAGCTCGGATAACATTTCAAGCAGAAATTCACATCCCAGGTTCCCAAACGTGTTCTATCTAATAGGTTATTGTTTCTATAGTAACGGCTTATTCATAGTGCATACACCTAAACGATCTGAGGTTAATTATAAACACATGAGAAAAAAATGTCTCCCATGTTAGCATAACAGTAACAGTTTCCACCATGGGAAAGTATTTCAAATAAAGAACTTTTTGCAATTTCTTAGTAATGTGACAAGCTGTGCTTTTTTAATTTCAACAGGGAGTTGAAGATGATGCGGGAACAACTGCTTTCTGTTGCTGTAATGTAAACAACAGTCTGCACTTCCTCTGTCTCATATATATATATATATAAAGCTGAGACCAAATATATAATCATGCACCTGTTTCTATAGAGGGGATAAAGGTCAAGGGAGTTAAGAGACAAAGAGAATTATAGTAATTATTCTCTTTCACACACACACACATACACACACACACACACACACACACACACACACACACACTATAATCACTCAGTGACATGCAAAGACACAATCTGTTTTAAAGGATGTCCTTACAAGGGTCAAGCAGCATTTTCACACACACACACACACACACACACACAAACACACACGCGCGCACACGCACTCACAAACACACACACAAACACATACACTACAAGTCACACACCTAATCTTGCAATCCTTGCAAGGGTTAAGTAAGTAGTCCTAGCACACACTAACACTCATACACTCACAAGCAAAGAAAAAAACACACTATAAGTCACACACAAAACCTCACAATCTGTTTGAAAGGATGTCCTTGCAAAGGGTTAATTAAGCAGCAATAACACAAACTGACACACACACACATACATACACACTGTTTGCATATTCATAGTAGCCATCATCAACAAGTCGAGAAAATGGGGCATGACAGTGACATTACCAAGAGCAGGGACACCTCTCAAAATAGACAAAAGGACAAGAAGAAAACATCTCAGGGAAGCTGCCAAGAGACATAAGGTAACATTTAAAGAGCATTCGGAAGTTCTTCAGTATAAAATTAAAAGATATGTTTTATGCAAAAGACAAGACAGCTAATCATAGTATCCAATGGTGAAGCACGGTGGTGGCAGCATCAAGCTATTGGGCTGCTTCTGTTTATGCTGGAACTAAGATTCTAATGAAGTGAAGTGAAGTGAAGTGAAGTGACATACAGCTAAGTATGGTGATCCATACTCAGAATTTGTTCTCTGTGTTTAACCCATTGAAAAGTGCACACACACAGCAGTGAACACACACCGTGAACACACACCCGGAGCAGTGGGCAGCCATTTAGGGTTAGGAGTCAGACTCTCTAACCATTAGGCCACGACTTTCCCCTAATCAAGACGGAATAAAGAATTCAACAGTCTGGTCAAAGTCCAGACATAAATATGTTCTAAACTGATAGATATGGAGAATGTTTGGGAAAAAAAAAGTTTTACCTGTATGTATTTCAACAGTTTTATTTAAGAGATATGCACATTTATGCAAGACTTATTTTTTGCTTTTTCACATAAATTGAGATGGTTGTTATATCACATTAAAGACAGGAATAAAATTCTAAATGTAATTTTTTTTTATATATTATTATTACTATTATTTCTTTTTATTATTATTATTATGCCATAATAAAGAATCACTTTCCTGTCTGTGGAATTGCATGTTTTTTTTTTTTTTCTCAGACTGGAGGAAAGCCGATAAATACTAAACAGAAAATACAAAAACCAGATGTTATTGAAATGTATTTTTCTCTTTCGTCCCATGAGCAATCTGGCAGCCCAGTGCTGCCTGCATGAAAGTAGGAATTGCTCCAGAGATTATTATATTTTAGTCCCAATGCACACCTCTAACTTGCACATCACCACTGTGCTGCTCTCTCCATTTAAACACTGCCAGAGGCTGCTCTTTCTTTTGCATATTTATTTCTAACTACATGTCAACATATTGCATATCAAATACTCAAATATTGATTTTATTTTTTTCTGACCATAGTACTGGTGCTCAAATAATATTTAAATATCTCTACTCTAAATGTGTGGTTAATTGCCAGCAAGGTCTCAGTCAGACTTGTAGACTGCCCCTAAGGTCCAGGAGCATTTTTCAATGTAACCGGAATATTTTGTATATAGTCACTAAACTATCGTAAATGGCAAGGGTTCGAAATGTATTTTAACACTACAGAGAATAATTGACACAGGTTCTACAAGAAGACATTACTGATCAGCAAACTCTATTCATCTAAAATTACAGACAAAACCAAAGACATTACTCAGATGTTCAATAACAACATCGAGCTATAGCATGTAGATGCATTTTTACAAGATTAACCTTATAATCCAAGAGTAGAATAAAATTAGCCAAAAAGAAAAAGAATACGTTTTTAAAAAGTAAATAAAAACCTTTATAACATTTTATCATCAGCCAACATGTTAAACAGCCAACATCTCAATATTTATACAAGGTTTCTTTGGCTGTGAAAAGAAATCCACAAGCTGGAAATAAGCTTTAAACATAGTGAAACGTAATCACAATGGAATAGTCTGTACAGAGACGATGTCCCTCTTTACCGTCTACAGACGTACTGTACTGTATGGAGAACTATACCTGGAAATAGGTGCGGACGTAAAATTATAGTAGAAAAACTGTCAGCAGAAGTGAGAATGTGTTACTTTTGTGTTACTTTTTCTTCCCCTCTACTTTCATGGTGTCCTTGTTTTCAGGCAGACACTTCAGTCCAACTGATAAACACTTCATTTGCATTCTATTTGTTATGATGGCACCATGATTGTGGATTCTTAATGACTGTGAGAAACCACTACTGTCAGCACAAATACTCATGTTCAGGCAAATCATTTAATACTTGTGATAGGCTAAGTGCACCCCAGGAATGCTGATTATCCCTTAGCTCTCGTTCGGCCGCTGTATGCCAACCCAAGCGCGGTAGTTAAGCCGAGTGGAGGCTACTTTGCTGAACTGTGAATAATACACATCATTATTTCTCATATGGCACCACAGGGGTGGGGGGTTCCTAATGCGTGTCAGTTTAGATACTGCAAACTGATTCATACAGTCTACGCTTCTCCATTCATGACATCTAATTAAATGGTTGGGAAGTTGTTAGTGCCCTATGGATGAAAATAAAACAGTTTGAGTAAATATATTATGTGCCCTGGGAGAATGACAAATCCAAATATGTGATGGTGTGACGTGTCTTAGGGCTTGATTGCTCGCTTGCCCACAAACCAACAAACAAATGTCATTTTCACGCATTTGTAAACATTTTCAAAAGTTTAGTCTAAAAAAACATCATTGATATATATCATCACTTCCTGTTTTGTGACATCACTAAAATGGACAAATCATCCAGTCAAAAAGAAAATCCATATGGTGGATATTAATATTGTGTTATCTGTTGAACTTGGACAATGAAAGAATTTGAAAAAAGTGGATTTGCTCTTCTACAACATTGGTATGTGGAGCTACTTTAGTAAATATCTGTCCAATGTTGTCCTATTGCTTTGCATTAAAAATTGTTCTAAAGGTAGCAGAGACTGTCCACTTTGGCAGTGCTAAAGTTTTTTTTTTTTTTTACAAAAATGAGCTGTCTCTGAGCTACCACTGACTCCCATAAGTATATGTGTAAGTAGAAGAAGAAGAAGTTGAAGAACATAACAACCAATCCCAAAACCATCGGTGCTTGAGGAAACAGTGGCACCAAAGCCCAAACCTGCACAGTGTGTTCCCGATCTTCCCTTAACAAACACACCAGCAAGGCAGTAAGAAGTACCACAACAGAGACGCAATTCCCGGCAGAGCACACACACTTTTTGTACATTGTAAAGACAAATACAAAACTGTGTTATTAATAATGCAGGAAGTGTATAAAATAGTCTAACCTTTTTCCCATACCTGCAGCAAGGATGTCTTTAAAACTAAACAAAAATAAACTAAAATAAACTAAAATAAACTTAAATAAACTTAAAGAAAAGAAAAGAAAAGAAAAGAAAAGAAAAGAAAAGAAAAGAAAGAAAGAATAAATTGATTAAATAATCAAATTTAATTATAAGAATTACATTTGTGGTCTTCAATAAATCTCTGTCAAGAAAGTCTGATGAAATTAATCAAATAATCTGACAGATTTGCATCTCATATTGTCTTATTTATTTTAGCCACGCACTACAGCTTCAAAAGAAACGAGAAAGGTATCTTAATCAAAGGACAGTTGGAAGCTGAATTTTACCATATGGTGTTTCTGCATATTAAATTGAACAATAAAGTAAAATCATTACTTTTCGAATCTAACTGATTGTGCTGGCAGCCACAGCCCAATTACCGTCTGTTTGTGATTGAAATGGTGTAGGAGGGCTGAGAAAACAAACAGCTCAACAAATACACAGCCAAGGCTTCGTGTCCTTCTGTTCCATTATCAACATTGATCTCTGTCCATTCTCTCTTTCCCTCTATATTTATGTCTCTTTTTTTTAAAGTCTACTTGTCTACTTGACTCTTTATAATGGTCTGCCTAAGAAATCAATAACTTCACTGCAATCATTCAACTGATAATAAGTAAAGTAAATAAATAACACTTAATACTTTAGTGTTATACTTAACACTTAAAAACTCTGAGTGACCGTATGACATCACCTGAATAAGATGAGTGATCATACAACAATCTTTCTATTTCTTTTCACCACATACACATGTTGGACCTTATGTGCACCTTGGAGCTATTTGCATAACAGCTTGTGACTAGCTGGGTTTCCCTTCATCCCCAATTCCCCCATAATCATTCCTGCAGTGCAGGGTCTCCTGACTTGCAAGTGCATTTAACACAGTTGAGCAGTCTGCCTGAATATAACGCCTCAGTCCACTATTGAACTTAGCCACACTGCCGTGCTCCCTTGACACCTCCGCTCCGCCTACAGGCATGCCTGCCACTTACTGTATACATGAAACTGTCCTCTTTATGGGCATTTCTTAGAGGTGATTTTACAACATCGCCCCTCCTAGTGCCGAGGTCATCTCAGTCAATAACATCTTGCGATAGCAGAAGGATTTGTGTGTTTTTATCCAGACAGGCCACTCAGGTGTTTGGTCAGTACCTTGTCATTTGGATACTGAACTACTACAACTCATTCCTAACAGGTCTGCCTCTGTGCACCATTTGACCTCTTCTAGTGATCCAGAAAACTACTGTGTGAATTGTTTTCAACTTTTTCAAAGTTTTCCCACACCACCCCATCACCCCATTACTACGCTCCCATTCCTGCCAACAGACCAGCTTCCTCTTACCTCGAAACAATTATCACTCCCAGCTCTGCACCATGCTTCCTCTGATCTTCTTGCACTGCTCGACTGCTCGATTCCCAACATCTCCCAGAGTACAAGGAAGGTACACATCAAGACTCTTATCTGTTCTGGTGTGTAGGTGGTGGAATGAACTTCCCCTAGATATCTGAACAGCTGAGTCACTGGCAGCCTTCAAAATATGTTTAAACACCTACCTCTTCCAGGAGTACATCAACTAGCTCCAGTAAAAAAGTTGTCTGTGTGTATTTTTACTACACTGGATCCCAGCACAGTTTTTAGACTGATGGTGTTCTTAGTCCGTTACCCAATAAACCATTATTGATGTTTTCAATGAGCCAAATGCCAATGAAATAACATACTTTTCTAAAATGTGTCTGTTCCTCATAATATTGTTGTACAAGTTACCTGAGTGGATCTCATCACCTCTAGCTGTGGTTTGAGATAGACCAGATAACAGCCAGGGGTCCATGGCATTCAGAACAGAATCCAGGCAGAACCTCTGCAAGAAGATTCCAGGTAACTGTATTTATATCAAATAATACACCACACACAGTCACTTTGTGACCTTGCTGAAGGTCTCAGAGCATATCCAGGTAATTCTCACCTCCTCAGTTATCTAACAGTTAAAAAGTGTAGTCAAGAATCTATCCAGGTAGACTTTCATGCTTTATGACCTTTCCCTTTTTACTGATGATTTTTTGAGATTGAAATACAGATCGACACCATACAGCACATAAACTTTCATTGACAGAAAAAAATCATGTCAAAACCTTTGATATAAACATTTTATCTGCATGAAATGTTTGCTTTAAATTGCCAAACAATCCAAGCGCTGACAGCTCAATCACCCGACACACGACCAGATTTTACATGGTTTGTGCTCGCTATCAGATGTCTGCAAGCTCCAAATACAGTGATGGTGTGATTTAGCCCATCTGCTGGCTGCGGTTTTCAATGTTTCCAGTGATGAATCAAAAGTGGACACCCACTCAGCACATATGCTCCCCTGCTTTCAACTAAACAGGGTATGCTATCAGAATACTCAGTAAGGTATCTGACAGATTCTAAAACAGGTGAGGCTGGAAGGTTCCAAAAATAAGAATATTGCAATGTTTTGAAAATATGTGCGGTAATAACAGATACTGTATCATGATATCCCTAGAATTGTCTTCCCAACCTTCCTGTGAAACATTAACATCTCAGAAACCTTTTTGCTAACGTTATAAATATTGTAGGAACAATCGTCCAGGAAACCTCCTATATAGGTACTGTATGAAAATACTACCATTCTAAAGATGCTTATTTGAGAACATGACTGTGTTTAGACCAAAGGTTTTCAGATTCAGTTTCACTTTGCAGGGTTACCAACTAACATTATGATATTTGCAAAATAATAAATCTTAAAAATCTGAAGGCCAGACTGGAATTCACGAAGAAATTTCTGAGAAGAGGCACAAAGGTTCCAGAGGAAAGTTTAACCTCTACCGTAGTGATGGAGCACAAAGGGCTGAGAAAGAAAAATCTGTTTATCCCTTGTATGTTGTTCGGGTCTGTGGGACCCATATTCATAAACATCAATAGTTTTGAAAAACTTTGCTTCCTTTTAAATTTGTTGATTTTTTCCCACTCATAACTTGATTAAATTTGCTTTTCTTTTTTTTATTACATTTTATTAAAAAACAACAAAAAACGAGTAGCACTTTAATTAAAAATGTGATTTAATAAAGTTAAAGGGCAAATATTAACCTTATATGCTGTTTATATTGCTTGTAATTGGGATGAAGTAAACATCTGTAGAGTATTTTAACATAAAATATTTGATTGTGTTGAATTAAAAACCTAAAAATGCAGCGGGTCCAGCAGACCCACGAACACTGGCTGAGTAACAAAAATACGAACACCATACAAGGGTTAAGATACAAAACATACAAGCTCGTAATGTCACGGCTTTGGCTTGCATGGCTGATTCTGGAACAGGTTCACTCATTTTTATTGATGATGTAAACCATAATGGTAGCAACAGGAGGATTTCAGAAGTCTACAGAAATATTGTGACTGACTATATCTAAAGCATTTCACTTACTCTTTTAAGAAGGAACCTCATAATGCAGCAAGACAATTACCCAAAACACTACCAATACAAGAAAATGACTTCATCAAGGGAAAAATATGGGTCGCTTTAGACTGGACATATCAATCACCAGACCTTAACCCAATCGAGCAGCAGTTCACCTCCTGAAATGAAAGTGAATGGAAAAACCTAGTGGAACAAACAACTCAAAAGAAATCAGTGTCATTTTTCACCTGACAGAAATGACAAATTTCCATGTGACCACATCCCAGAACAGTCCTCACAAAAAAAGTGCCAACTCTAAAACCAAAACTATCCCCAAAACCCCAAATCCAACAAGCTCTTAGTGTAAAAAGTGTCCATCAATCTGCAATTTTCAGCAGTTTTAGTAACTTATCCAGGTAATATTTGCTGAATCTCACTGGACACACTTCTTGCACTCAAAACTTACAAAGTGTGCCATTTGAGACACAGCCTATTAAACTGTGAAGGGAAACAAAGCTTCAAGCATCCCTGAGTATCAGTTCCAAGATTCATTTAGCCCTGAGCCTAGAAGCTCTATGCTTTACAATGTTACCTTGTTAAGTCTTGTTATTTTCCTGTGCTGTCAATTTAAATCTCGGTTTATGTTCTTTCACTTTTAAATTGACTCACGCTCATACGGTATACTTCAGTTGCTCCGTTGTGACTGCTGGCTGTTTTTGGCTCAGCATTTTACAAGGAACTGGATTAAAATGTTTTGTAAACTTCCAACTCTAAACCTTGGTACATGAGCTTGTGAAATGATTAGCGAGTAACGTTCTCGACTCAAAGAGAACAGGGCAGAAGATGCTGAAAATAAACTAATCTGAAAATCAAGCTTCGCACCGGGTTATGTCCGGCACCGTCGACACAACACTGATACCGATCTTTGTTTGTTTGTTTCAAATAACTGATAAATCAGGAAATATGAGTGCCACATACACTCACCAACATTTACACTCCTGCTTATTTATGCAACTGTTCAGTTAGACAGTCAGGCAGCTACAGGGCAAAGCTTAAAATATAAATGTTCACAGTTATTCAAGCACCATAATGAGGATCAGAGGGATCTTAGAGATGTTACTACTAGCAGGATTGATAAATGCCTGATACGCAAGTTTGAGAAACTGATACTCAAGTCTCCATCCAACCTGATGATCTCCTGGAAATTTCACATTTGAGTATCTACAATCTAGTTTACTTTTTAGACAGAAGTTATATTCATAGCCTTTTGGCAGACCCTTATCCAGAGCAATGTACATTTGTCTTATTCATACAGCTGAGCAGCTGAGGATTAAGGGCCTTGCTCAAGGACCCAGCAGTGGCAGTTTGAACTCTCAACCTTCTGATCAGTAATCTAAGAGCTTGGGCAGTGTCCAGTATCCAGTAAAAAAAAAAAAAAAAAAAGTCCATGGAGTGTCAGTTCTGTGGGCAGAAACGTCTGCTTCCTGGGAGTTTAGAGGAGTACGGTTAATAAAGTTTAAGCTGACAGGAAGGCTATGCCATCACAAATGATCGCTCTGTATAGCCACAGCACACAGACAAACATCTCAGGACAAAATAGCAGAAGTTTGAACCTTGAGGCAGTTGTGCTCAAGACAACTCAATCAGGTCTATGTAGATCCAAAGAACAGTGAAAAAATATTTAGTCTTTATCTCAGTAGAGTTGATGTGACCTTTGTCTTTACAAGGAAATCACAGCTGCTTTTTTCAGAAAACAACACTATAAAAAAGCCTCTTATATAATACACTCCAGAATAAAAGCCTCTACTTACAGCTATGCTTCAGGTACATTTTTCTTGGCCGTGCGTGTATGTGAGTGTGTCTGTGTGTGTAGACTATAACGTCATAAGAAGCGGGAATATAAAAAAAGTAATTCTAGCACCTCGGTGACCTTTAGCACATTTTTTGTATCACTAATTTGCTCTTTGTCAAATAGTCACTGTAGTCACGTTCATGGAAGACATTTTTTATGGGAATCACAAGCTGCATTATATGATATTGTACTCTATTCCTTATATCCATGCCCTGAAATCACATCAAGCACATTGCCTATTTTCCTGCTTTATGATTCAGGGAGGTTGCTGATGCAGTCATGCACATACAGTGATAATGAATTTTTAAGGTATCCTTTCTATCTGACAAGTTTAAGTTAAAGAACAGAACTTCATCCCAAAGTCCATACAGTGTTTTATGCCCTCTGTTGGTGGCTTGGAAGACTTTTATTAACAATTTGAAATAATCCTGCTGACAAAATGTGAAGTAGTTCAAAAAAGTTTGGTACAATTGAATCTTTCAGCCAGCCAACATGTGCTCTGATTTTCAAAGCAAAAGAAAGTATAACTATTAATTTATCTTTAGAAAACCTGTACAATGTATTTAGAATGCATTCAATGCTGAGTGTTTTACTAATTGGTTGTACTGATGGTATATATATATAAATGTACTTAGCATTTAATGTGTTGTATAGACAATAATTGCTGTTTTTCTTACATCCATCCATTTTCTTAACTGATTCTCCTGCACAGGGTAGTGGAGAGCTTGGAGTCTATCCCAAGGGACTCAGGGCACATGGCGGAGGACTCCACGGCCAATCCAGTGCAGGGTACAATCTCTGTGCAGGAACAGTTTAAAGGTGCATGTCTTTGGATTGGGGTAGCATAGACCCAAATTATGGGTAGAACACTCATATGCTCAGAGACAGGACTCGAACCCTTAACCCCAGAGGTGTGATATAAACCACTAAGCCACCATGCCTAATAAATGATATAAAACCAAAGTGGATTGTGAATAGGAATAGACAATGAACAGTAAACTGCTTTATTGATTTGAGTTTAATAAACAGACTCATAAACTCTCAGAAAAATCCCAGACTCGATGCCTGAGACAGTTTCTTTATACTATTACACAAAAAAAGTCCCACACATGAAAACGAATAGCACTAGACCATCAGCATTTATAATTTCAATAATTCCTCTTCAGGGATCTGTCAGATGAGGGCATGCTACATGACTATTGTGATGTTTAAACACCCATGGAAAGCTGCAGGGAAAACAAAGATCAGACTACCTTGTATGATTCCCAAAACATCTGTGGTGAAGCGTGTTTAATGAGAAATGCTACTTTAAAGGTCAGCTCCCTTGCCACAGTGCTCTGGTGAACCACATTACCAACTATGCCCACTTTCACTCCTGCAATTACCATTTGCTTTTTTTTGCTTTTTAGATACTTGCATATTTGCTTATTGCTGATTCATTTTTTTTTTGTTTTTGTTTTATTTTAGTTTATTTTAATAAAGCTTTACAGCTTGCTATGTTTCTGCTCTGACCTTTGCACATGCTGTAACATCTAAATATGTGAACACTGTGCCATTCTCCCTTGTACAACGAAGGTGTCTCTGTACTAGATATCCCTAACTGTGGCTATTTCATAGGTACATTTAAAAAGAAATGAAGGAGGCTTTTGCATCAGCAGTAGATTTCAGAGTGTAATTTGTTGCACTATATGAGACACTTCACAGGGGCCTATTTTAAGCTCGTCCCAGTCTTATATCAATTTTTTGAACTACACTGTTCGAATACTGTCGCAACTCGTGTTGTAATCACTTTCCTAAACAGAACTTGCAAATAGGACCAAAGGCACAATCAGATAAGAAACAGTCCCAAAGCATAATTAGTGACTTTGTCTTTTGTGAGTAGCATGTTGATCAGGTCCTGAAACAAACTGACTCACATTTCTAAATATTTCCCTTTCTATGTTTATGCAGTGTTTGAGTCTGTTTGTCCCCGGAGTCCCCGTTGTGAGACTGCCAGATCCCAAATGATAAACACGTAAACAAACAGCACAACCAATCGGCCTGAGAAAGTGAGTACGAGCTGCTGCCTCTCACTGATTTCACACAGGAGAACCGTGTCAGCCAATGCTAATGCTACTCTAATTCCACCACAAAGCTTCATCCTCTGCTAATAAGCTTGAAATTATGAAAAGCCAGACCCCACTGGGATGTGCATGTATATCCAGAACAGTATTATGCGACTCTGTGTCTCTGAACAGAAAAATCAAGAGGTTCAAAACAAGCATTTCGAATCAGGAAAACAGAGGCTTCTCTTCTTTTCGCGCTCAAAAGAGCACATAAACAGAGACTGGTGAACGGAAGGGCAATGATAAAGGTACCCTGCTGTCAATAATGCAGATGGAAGCAAAAGCTAATGCAAAATGCAACATCTGACCGATTAACTGTAGAAAATGGACTTGAAATGAGAAGCCTGGGGCTGAGCTGGAGCTTAAGTGTTGAGGTGTGTGCTTCGTTTAGTGTCACTTAGAAGAAAGATCTGAAGACGAGAGTCAGCCTTGTTTTTAAGGATGTTCTGAAAAACTTCCTCTTCCAGTCCACACACACACACCTATACACAACTCGTCACTGTAGTTGAAAAATTGTGGAACGTACATGTTACCTTTTTACTTCAAATGATAAAAAGCTGACGGGATTTTTCTGTTTAATTTGACACTGCACTAAGTAAAAGCCTCAACCCAATTAAATAAGCCCTTCTACACTTGGTAAGAGCCATAAGGAAAAAAGAATTTCCCAGAAAAGCATCGCCAATTAGAGTGACGTTAGCCGACCGTGTGTGTCTGCGAGCTCACGTACTGTATGCAGAAAAGTGGTTTCCTTTACACGGAGGAAGCACACATTATCCTTCACACTCTCTGCTTGCGTTTGTGGGCTAGGTAGCATAACTGGGACTTTACACTGTTTCCTGTGTATTTCATGCAAATAACAAAGCGAAAGAACATTAACTAGTGTGTGGTACTTCCCATAACTCAGGTCAGATTCTTCTTCTTCTTCCACTTTCGGCTAAACAGGCGGTCGGTTGGTCGGACGAACGGACAGACGGACAGACAGACATACAAACACAAAGATAGATAGATAGATAGACAGACAGACAGACAGACAGACAGACAGACAGACAGACAGACAGATAGATAGATAGATAGATAGATAGATAGATAGATAGATAGATAGATAGATACTGTAGATATGTGGTGAATTGCCAACGTTGCAATTAAATGAGGATTATCTGACAAGTAGTGTTAACATTTTAATGTTTAATATCACATTTGGAGCAGTTTAACCATGTAGCGCACACACAGACATTATTTCATTATGCTTCTGCAAATATCATACATGCAATTATCCCACCTCTGCATAATGTCTTCCTCTCCCCGCACTCAGGCAGCCAATGAGATCAGTAGTAGTGGAGAAAGGACACGAAAGGAAATCTCTGCACTATTGTGTCTATGTGTGCAACACAGTAAAAACAAAGCTATTCGATCAAGGAAAGTTTAACGGATGACCAGTTGCAAGGGCTGAATTTACTGTAACGTGTGAAGAACCCAAAGAACCCAGAAGGCCAGACAGATAAAATAGTCGATACAGAGCCACACATTCCCTTCAAATTTTCCAGACTGATTTGTTTTCTTGGCACTTCTTTGGACGTGACTTCTCAAGAAAATTAGATAGATCAAATAAAAATCCCCCCATAGCCACTGAATAAAGGATGCCCTCTTCCTGAAATTAGAAAAGCACAAGCAAACCTCCTGCAACTCCGACAGGAAATTTACCCAAATATATCAGCCCTTCTTAGAGAAAGTAAACAAAAACAACGGTGAGTATATTACAGCGATTTGTGCTTAAAAAACATGGCCAGTGATTTTAATTAACATAATTATGCATTGGATTATGTGATTTGGGAACTTTAATTTGTCTTTACTATTGTCAATATTTCTGTTGATTCAGTGCTTGTTATTTTGCATATTAATTAGGAGAGAGATGCCTCATTGTTGATGTGTTTTCATGA